>NC_064923.1:756866574-757170438 GCF_023897955.1 Schistocerca gregaria
TGCAGAGCCGCACCGCCAACAGCCATCTGTCCGATGGAGCATAAAATGTGATTCACCTGAAAAGACCACCTGTTGCCACTCTGTGGACGTCCATTTGCGGTCCTGGCATGCTAGAAGAGAAACTGAATGAGATGGATTTGAGATTTATATAGTGTAGGATAGAATGCGAGGAAAGTAGTGCAGTCAACAGACTGAAGGAGTTGGAATGGTGGAGGTGGTTTGGGCATATCGGCAGTGAAGAGGATATAAAGCTCAAAGGAGAGGACGAAGCCTTGGGCACAACTGTATTGGGATGGAAGGTAAGGAAACTGATATTGTTACGAGTGGCAAAAGGATATGCGTTTAGATAGGAATGATGTGATACACTCTAAGTGTGTAAGTCTGGAGTCTGAAAAGGAGACCAGGGTGGTACACACAGCTATAGGCTTTCCGTTGGTTGAAAGAGACAAGAATAGCAGTATCATGGATGTTGAGCTGGCGGAATAGGCGAAAAGTGGGTTGGAGGAGCTGGTCATCAAAGGAGAAGGTGAGATGGAAGCCACTGTGGTTAAGGGGAAGGAAGTGGTGTTGGTTCAGGTTTTAAGGACGTCTTGGGAGAGGGTGGAGTCGAAGACGTTCCTAAAAAGTGAGGCGAGTGAGATGAGTTGAAAGAGAGAAGTATCAATACGGGGTTGTGAGAGATCAGGAAAAGTAGGATTTTGGAGGTTTTCCACAGTTCAGTGGACAGGGTACTAGCGTCAATACGTAAATCGTGACTCCGGGAATGTGTGTTTTTCATGTGAAGTACTTATTACGTCATGCGTTTTGAGTCGTGTATTTAACTCTGTGTGTAGTATGCTGTCCAAGTGTTGGAAGCTGGAACCGGTGGATGGTCGGGAACAGGGAGTTGTGAAAGTGAGGATCGTTGGGGATGGAGAAGATGTTGCAGAGATGGGATGTAAAGTGGTCAGCTTTGTTCAGGTTGTGAGGTAAGGGATTATCATTGTGGAGGTGGGGGGGTAGTGAGGAATGGAATTACTTCCAGTGGGTCGATGGTGCACTTTCCGGATACTTGGAAGAGTTAATGGGAAGTCTGGTGCACGATTGTCGCCAATCCAGGCGTCTTTTTTTTTTTTTTTTTTTTTGCATTTACGGTCTGATTTGTCTGAGTATTTGCGGGGTGTGTGTTAGTATATCTAGGACACAAGTCCCTAGGCGGAAGCGGTAGAAGCGACGGGAATATAGGAGAAAGAGTGCTGCTTGTGGGGGAGGGTGGGATGGTGACGATTTACGGTCTTGGTAGAAAGGTGGGTGGATGTAGCATTCGACAAGGTGTGCTGCAGGAAGGGTATGGCATGACGGATTCGGTTAGGTTGATGGAAGCTCACAGGGAAGCTTGCAGTCTGCAGTCGGCACATATCAAAGTCGTGATCCCAATATACAGGGTGGTTATAACTGAACTTTGAGCCAGTGTAAACGGAAAGCTATTTACAATATGGGTATCCAACATTATACGAATCATGTTCCGACTGTGCACTGCAGGATTTGCATTATTAGTGCCAAGACTTCCTGTTAGGCGCCGGTATTTGTACGATGATGTAGGAATGAAACTCAAGCGTCAGTATGCAATACAGTTGCAGACAGTCAACCTGGAAGTGGACAAGGTGTGCAGGGCTTTACTCATGAAGCTGCTTTATCAAAGCAGAGGCAACAGTGCTGCTGCTCTTCATGAGTAACGATGTACTGAAGGAATATGTAGAGGTCCTCTTCCTGACCTGTTGACGAAGAACATTATTCAGCAGTTCGAATTAACTGGTGACTTGGGAATCGCTCCTGAGAGAGGCTGACGGCCAATTGCGCCACCAATTGTTGAAGAAGTTACTGTTGCCATGGCTGAGAGTGCTGGACACAATGTGCGATTTTCATGTAGGGCACGAACTGTGTCATGGCAGCTGAACATTTCATGGGCCAACATTGTTACAGGCCGCATTGGAAAAAACTACAGTGCGGTTCTAGGCCATCGAGGGTGCAATTTGATCGTCACATTGAGCAATGATTGTAGCCTGGATCGTAAGCATGGTACCCAATATCAAACGTCACCCTCCCATGTGGAAATTAAAATGTATGTCTTTCTATGGTTTATTCTTTATTTGTATTGCACATGTTCTTCCAAATGTATACACTAAATTTCCACAGAGGCCCACTCAAGGAGCGAAGTTTATTTAGTTGGTTGTTTGGTTTAGAGGCGGGAGAAGGGACCAAACTTCGAGGTCATCGATCCCTTGGTCCTAATAAAACAATGCCACAAGTGTGGGAATAAAACGGACGAAACATATAACACAAAACGGTAAGAAAGGAAAGGCCACAAGAGCGAAGGGAAGGCAACGAACACTAAAAGGAACAAAAGAGGACAAGAAAACAACAGAGAGGCGCTAGAAACAGAAGAGAGTAAAAGAAGAAAGCAGACTACAGTGGCTGGCCGACCACAAGAATAAAAAAGCTAGCCACTCTACAACACATTGAAACCTCCATCCTAAAAGCACTAGCGTGGAGGACACTCAGTGACAAAGGACATTCGCTAAAACCTACATAGAAATATAAAACCCACTCTCACGGATAAAAAGTAAAACTAAAGCTGCTGTGGAGGCATTGTAGCCCAACACCGAAGGCAGGGTACTCGGAAAGTTAAAAGTCTGCCGCACAGCGGCTAAAAGTAGGCAGTACAGCAAGAGGTGGACGACTGTCATTTGGAAGCCACAGCGACACTGAGGTGGGTCCTCACGACGGAGTAGGTAACCATGCGTTGGCCACATATGGCCAATGCAGAGCCGGCAGAGGACAGCTGATTCCCTGCATGGAAGACTTCCACACATTCATAGTCTCCTTAATGACATACAGTTTGTTGTGTGTGCTGTTATGGCATCCCGTCTCCCAAAGCCGGAAAACCCTGCGGTGTAAGACAGAACGCAGGCCAACTTCGGAGAGGCCTACCTCCAGAAGCGGTTTTCGCATCAACTGTTTGGCCAGCCTGTTGGCAAGCTCGTTGCCGGGGATTCCGACGTGTCCTGGGGTCCACACAAACACTACGGAATGGTGGCACTGTTTCAGGGCACAGATGGACTCCTGAATGGACGCTACCAGTGGGTGGCGAGGGTAGCACTGGTCGACAGCTTGCAGGCTGCTCAAGGAGTCAGTACATAGGAAAAATGACTCGCCAGGGCAAGAGCGGATGTACTCAAGAGCACGAGATATGGCCAGCAGCTCTGCAGTAAAAACACTGCAGTCAACTGGCAAGGAGTGCTGCTGAATATGTCCTCCATGAACACATACGAAGCCTACGTAACCATCAGCCATCGAGCCGTCGGTGTAAACCGCTTCAGAGCCCCGGAACACGTCAATAATCTAGAGGAATTGACAGCGGAGAGCGGCGGGGTTAACGGAGTCCTTAGGGCCATGCAGAAGGTCCAGACGAAGCTATGGACGAGGCGTACACCACGGAGGTGTATGTGAACGGACCGCAAGTAGAGGTGGTAAAGGAAAGGACTCAAATTCGGAGGGAAGGGACCGCAATCGTTAGCTCCGATCTGGGCCGCCGATGTGGGAGATGGACTGCCACGGGCGGGAATAGGAAACGGTAATTCGGATGTTCAGGGGAACTATGAATGTGTGCTGTGTAAATGGCGAGCAGTTGCGCGCGCCTGATCTGCAGTGGAGGGACACCAGCCTCCACCAGTACGCTCCTGTCACTAACCGAAGCCCACAGTAGTGCACAGGGTCGAGTAAACACAATGCCGAAGGCGCTGCCGAACCATAAACCACACTCCCATAGTCGATTCGGGATTGGACAAGGGCTCTGTAGAGCTGCAGCAGCGTACAGCGATCTGCACCCCAATTGGTGTTGCTCAGGCAATGGAGGGCATTGATGTGCTTTCAGCACTACTGCTCAAGCTGACGAAAATGAGGGAGCTACGTCAATAGAACGTCGAAAACCAGTCCTAGGAATTGATATGTCTCCACTACAGTGAGTGAATTGGATCATAATTAAGGTAAAGTGCGGGTTCCGGATGAACGGTACGACGCCGACAGAAGTGCATGACACACGACTTTGCGGCTGAAAACTGGAAGCTGTGGGATAGAGCTCATGACAGTGCCTTGTGGATGACTCCCTAGAGGCGCCGCTCAGCAACAACAGTTCTGGAGCAGCAGTACGAAATGCAGAAATCGTCGGCATACAGAGAAGGTGAGACGGAGGGCCTGACAGCTGCTACTAGATCGTTAATGGCCACTAAAAATAGAGAGACACTCAATACAGAGCCCTGCGGGACTCCATTCTCCTCGATATGGATGGAACTATGGGAGTCACCAACTTGGACATGGAAAGTACGAAGCGACAGGAAGTCTTGGATAAAAATCGAGAGTGGTCCCCGGAGACCCAACTCATACACTGTGGCAAGGATATGATGTCACTAGGTCGTGTCGTATGCTTTACGTAAGTCAAAATAGACGGCAATCCGGTGCTGCCGTCTGGAAAAGGCTGTTCGGATGGCAGACTCGATGGTCAGAAAGTTATCAGTAATAGAGCGACTCTGGCGGAAGCTGCCCTGACACGGGGTTAGCAAGCCACGTGAGTCCATAACCCGACCCAACCGCCGACATACCATACGTTCCAGCAGCTTACAAAGAACGTTGGTGAGGCTGATGGGCCGATAGCTATCCACATCAAGCGGGTTTTTACTGGGTTTACGCATTGGAATGATGGTTCTCTCCCGCAATTGCGATGGAAAGACACCATCGCACCAGATCCGGATGAAGATGACGAGAAAATATCGCTTTTAATCAGGTGAGAGATGTTTAATCATCTGACTGTGGATGCGGACAGGCCCAGGAGCTGTGTCGGGGCAATGTGCAAGGACACTGAGGAGCTCCCACTCTGTAAATGGTGCGTTATATGATTCACTGCAGCGTGTAGTGGATGAAAGGACGTTCCCATCCAGCCGCCGTTTGAGTGTGCGAAAGGCTGGGGGGTAATTCTCCGACGCAGAGGCTCGAGCAAAGTGCTCAGCAATCGTGATTGCGTCGGTACATAACTCGCCATTTATGGTAACTCCAGGGACAGCTGTTGGGGCCTTGTACCTGTAAACACGTTTGATCTTTGCCCAGACTTGGGATGGTGACGTATGGCACCCAGTGGTCGAGACGTATCTCTCCCAACACGCTTGCTTCCGTCGTTTGATAAGGTAGCGAACAAGGGCACGGAGCCGTTTAAAGGCTATGAGGTGCTCCAGGGAAGGGTGCCGCTAATGCCACTGTCGATCACGTCCGACGCTCGTTAACTGATTCCGGCGACCACGAAGGGACTGCCTTACGCCTTGGGCACCCTAAGGAGCGAGGGATCGCGTCTCCTGCCGCGGAAACAATTGTGATAGTCACCTGCGCAAACATCACATCGATGTTACCTTGTTGGGGATATTCAGTGGCGACAGCAGAGGTGAAAGTTCCCCAGTCCGCCTTGTTCAAAGCCCATCTGGGCGAAGTTGATTTACAATCACCCTAAACATATAAGATTCACAAAAACTGCGCCATGATTACATCAGAACGGAATTAATTATCAGATGGTAGGTATTTAAAATGCCAACTGCCTTGCGACAGCTGCGACACTACTTCCCATCATACACTGAAGTTAAGCACAGTCGGACTCGGCTAGTACTCGACTGGGTGACTGCCAAAGTCTTCCGGGAGCTGTTGGTAAGTGGGGTGCACTCAGCTTGTGTGAGGTCAATTGAGGAGGTAGTTGACTGAGAATTGCAGCTCCAGTCACGGCCGGGAGAGCGGTGTGCTGAGCACGTGCCCCTCCATATCCGCTTCAAGTTACGCCTATAGGCCTAGGAAGACGTGTCAGTCAGTCCATACAGTAGGGCTTTGTTCAGACAGAATTAGTTCAGTTTAGATATTTAAAACAACGTGTAAACCAAAAAGTGTAATTTCTGTATTTTGAATAAATGAAATCTGATACAGACATTGTGCGAATCTAATACTAGAATTGTTTCCCGGCGATTGGATATTCGGGAATCCAGTCGGATGTTCACGTCGTTCTCACACGAAATTTCAACAGCGTGCCTCACTGTCTTCCTCAGGTGCTACCTGAGACTGGTCCTTGGGTCGATCGAATACAGTATTTGTGCCTCGAAGGAGCTGGGCGTTCCCTAATCGGTCCGAGCGCAGTCGAGTGTTCCGTCTGTGGTCCGCGCCCACCAGAGTCGGCTTCAAGGGACCCCTCCAGACGCGGATGTTCTGACTGCCGTCCGCGCCCATTTTGGCCGTCCTCAACGGTTGCGGTCGTCATCTCAGGCGTGTCAGACCTGACCTGAGATGTCTCATGACTGTTACTATGATTTCCACTTCTGTTTCGTGCTGGGCGCTCCATAATCGGTCCGCGCCGCGTCGTGTGTTTCGTCTGCGGTCCGTGCCCGCCATTCGCGGCTACATTGACATATCCAAGATGTCACTAGAATTATTGCTAATAGCAATAGGTCGTCCACTGTAGTTAGGGTGGCAGCAACCTGCGGTCGAGTTCAGCAAAGGCGATACTGAAGCAAGAGCACAGTGGGCTGTGGGGAAGATGGCGAGCGTGTGTTGGCTGTCCTCCGTGCAGGGCAAATTGTTACAAATAATATACAACACTGGCCATTAAAATTGCTACTCCACGAAGATGACGTACTACAGACAAGAAATTTAACTGTGATATGCAAATGATTAGGTTTTCAGAGCATTCACACAAGGTTGGCGCCGGTGGCGACACCTACAACGAGCTGACATGAGGAAAGTTTCCAACCGATTCCTCATATACAAACAGCAGTTGACCGGCGTTGCCTGGTGAAACGTTGTTGTGATGCCTTGTGTAAGGAGGAGAAATGCGTACCATCACGTTTCCAACTTTGATAAAGGTCGGATTGTAGCTTATCGCGATTGCGGTTTATCGTATTGCGACACTGCTGCGTTGGTCGAGATGCGATGACTGTTAGTAGAATATGGAATCGGTGGGTTCAGGAGGGTAATACGGAAAGCCGTGCTGGATCCCAATGGCCTCGTATCACAAGCAGTCGAGATGACAGGAAGCTTACCGCATGGGTGCAACCGATAGTGCAGCCACATCTCGATCCCTGAGTCAACAGATGGAGACGTTTGCAAGACAACAACCATCTGCACGAACAGTTCGACGACGTTTGCAGCAGCATGGACTATCAGCTCGGAGACCATGGCTGCGGTTACCCTTGACGCTGCATCACAGACAGGAGCGCCTGCGATGGTGTACTCAACGACGAACGTGGGTGCACGAATGGCGATTTTCGTTTTTTCGGATGAATCCAGGTTCTGCTCACAGCATCACGATGGTCGCATCCGTGTTTGGCGACATCGCGGTAAACGCAGATTGGCGTATCACCCGGCGTGGTGGCATGGGGTGCCATTGCTTACACGTCTCGGTCACCTCTTGTTCTCATTGACTACACTTTGAACAGTGGACGTTACATTTCAGATGTGTTACGACCGGTGGCTCTGCGCTTCATTCGATGCCTGAGAAACCCTGCATTCCAGCAGCATAATGCACGACCGCACGTTGCAGGTCCTGTATGGGCCTTTCATGACACGTAAAATGTGCGACTGCTGCCCTGGCCAGCACATTCTCCAGATCTCTCACCAATTGAAACCGTCTGGTCAATGGTGGCCGAGCAACTGGCTCGTCACAATACGCCAGTCACTACTCTTGATGAACTGTGGTATCGTGTTGGAGATGCATGGGTAGCTGTACCTGTGCACGCCATCCAAGCTCTGTTTGACTCAATGTCCAGGTGTATCAAGGCCGTTATTACGGCCAGAGGTTATTATTCTGGGTACTGATATCGCAGCATCTATGCACCCACATTGCGTGAAAATGTATTCTAATGTCAGTTCCAGTGTAACATATTTGTCCAATGAATACCCATTTGTTGTCTGCATATCTTCTTGGTGTAGAAAATTTATTGACCAGTAGTGTATTTTGTTTTATTGTGGTGATACATTTTGATAATAAATGTTCTGCACTCAGCACTACCGCAGCAGCAGCAGAAGCAGCCGCCACAAGAAACAGCTCTGCAGAACAGGGAGCCGCAGGCTGCAGCTTCTGACGTGAGAGGGAGGGAGAGGGCGGAGGAAGAGGACGAGAGGGAGGACGAGGAGGCGCAGTTGCGCGCCGCGGCGGAGGCGGCCCGCCGGCGCCGGGTCGCCATGGCGTCGCGCCAGGCGTCGCTGGAGGAGGAGGCGGCGATGCGGCAGGCCGTGTCCAGCCACTACGGCGAGCTCATCAGCGACCTGGCGTCGCGGCGCTCGCTGCGCCCGCGCGCCTACGCCGCGCTGCTCGACGCCGACCAGCTCAAGGCCGCCGCCGACGAGGCAGAGCGCCGCCAGGCGTCTCCCGTCCCGGAAGAGGACGCCGCCGAGACCGGGGAGAACGGCGCGGAGGACGAGGCGCCGCCCGAGCACGAGCTGAAGGGCATCCTCAAGAGCGCCAAGGCGGCAGAGCCCGCCGCTCCGGCTGTGGCGAGGTCGCCGCCGCGGCGGACGTCCTCCGAGGAGAGCGAGCCGCCCGAGGAGGAGGAGGAGGGCAGGGAGGAGGAGGAGGTGCAGCAGAGGTTCCGCGAGGACACGCCGGTGGTGCGCGAGCGGCTGCGCTCGCTGGGCCGGTCGCCGCTGCTGCTGCACCAGCTGGGCCGCAGCCGCTCCTCCGAGGACAGCTGCAGCTACGACGACGAGGAGGACGCGGGCCCGGCGACGGTGCCGGCGCGCTACCACCTGCTGGGGGAGGAGGAGGGCGGCCCCGCGCCGGCGCCCATGCACCGCGACGACGGCGCGCCGCTGCGCATCCCGGTGCGCGCGCTCGCGCGCTCCTCGTCGCGGGAGGAGTCGGACGACGCCGACCCGGAGCGCGTGTACCGCGAGCGGCTGGAGCAGCTGCGGCGCGAGCAGCGCGAGTGGGAGGCGCGCCGCCGCCGCGAGGAGCAGCTGTGGCAGCTGCGCCGCCGCCAGCTGCAGCTGCTGCAGCCGCAGGCGCAGCCGCAGCCGCAGCCGCCCGAGGCGGTGCGCCGGCGCGTGCGCTCGTGGCTCGAGTTCCTGAGCGACGCGGCGCTGCTGGCCGTCGCCTGCTGGCTCTACCTGTTCGTGGACGAGCTGCTGGTGGTGCCGCTGCTCGTGTTCCTCGTCTACGGCCAGCTCAGCGCCGCCGTCCGCCGCCGGCTGCCGCGCCTGCCGCGGCTCCCATTCCGCCGCCGGCAGCCCGCGCCGCCTCAGGACCAGTAGCTCTCCTACAGACCGACACCTCTGTCCGACGTGTGCCGGGATCCAGAGTTCTGAATACGCCCTACATTCGTCAAGATGGTTCACGGTTGTCGAACTTTTTGGGGCCACTTGTTGACCTGTCATCTGTTGGCTATCACCACTGGATCTCCCTCCGAGGTTTGCCGAGCGATTCGTCAGACGTTTCACCAGGCACACTCAAAGAATCGACCTCCACTGCTACTTTTGTATGTTCGTCCTTTTAGAAGGAGATCACTGGGACGATAGCCGTTTACTGTCGCGACAAAAAATAAAACACCTACAGCCATCCTTATGATTTCAATTTATACTGGAACAAATAAGCCCTCGGTCACAAATATTAAGTCAAAATTGACCTGGTTTCTGCGCTACTATGAGCGTCGTCTTCAGAATTAGACTGTTGTTGTTGTTCTTGTGGTCTTCAGTCCTGCGACTGGAGCTACTCTATCCTGTACAAGCCTCTTCATGTCCCAGTACCTACCGCAACCTACATCCTTCTGAATCTGCTTACTGTAGTCATCTCTTGGTCTCCCTCTACGATTTTTACCCAACATCCTGCCCTCCAATACTACATTGGTGATCCCTTGATGCCTCACAACATGTCCTACTGACTGATCCCTTCTTCTACTCAAGTTGTGCCACAAACTTCTCTTCTCCCCAAACCTATTCAATACTTCCTCATTAATTATGTGATCTACCCATCTAATGTTCAGCATTCTTCTGTAGCACCACATTTCAAAAGCTTCTATTCTCTTCTTGTCCAAACTAGTTATCGTCCATGTTTCACTTCCATACACGGCTACACTCCATACAAATACTTTTATTATCCTGATAACGACATCCTCTTGAGTAGTCCCCGCCCGGAGATCCGAATGGGGGACTATTTTACCTCCGGAATATTTTACCCAAGAGGACGCCATCCTCATTTAACCATACAGTAAAGCTGCATGCCCTCGGGAAAAATTACGTCCGTAGTTTCCCCTTGCTTTCAGCCGTTCGCAGTACCAGCACAGCAAGGCCGTTTTGGTTATTGTTACAAGGCCATATCAGTCAATCATCCAGACTGTTGCCCCTGCAACTACTGAAAAGGCTGCTGCCCCTCTTCATGAACCACACGTTTGTCTGGCCTCTCAACAGATACCCCTCCGCTGAGGTTGCACCTACGGTACGGCTATCTGTATCGCTGAGGCACGCAAGTCTCCCCACCAACGGCAAGGTCAGAACTAGACTAACTGTTCTAAAACATACTAGGTATATAGTACATTAATAAAATTAAAGTTTGTATGGACTTGAAAAGATGCAGTACTTACAAGTCACATATTAAAAAAGATCTGAGCCGGAAAGGCGACGTCATGAACAGTTGTAAGATGGCAAGCCGCTAACGGCTGCTCGTACTGTGAACAAGGGTTGCAAGGGTTTTCCAGTCAGTACAAACTTTAATTTTATTAATGTACTATATACCGAATATGTTTTAGAACAGCTAGTCTAATTCAGAAGACGACGCTCACAGTAGCGTCGAAACCAGGTCAATTTTGACTTAATATTTGTGACCGAGGGCTTATTTGTTCCAATATAATTCTGACACGGTCACTAAACCTTAGCAGCTATGTTCAAAGTTTTAGATTTCAATTTATTTTGTCGCTACCAGTTTCAACAGTTCATTGCGTCATCTTCAGGCTGTCTTTGATGCGGTACAGGTTGATACGATCCCCGTGCATAACGCATCAGTTGCCAGCATTACTCGATACAAAGATAATGTGTTGATGGTTGGAGTGCTCACACCTGCGTATCCAGTAATGCTGGCAACTGATGGCTAATGCATGGGGATCATATCAACCTGTACCGCATCAAAGACAGCCTGAAGATGACGCAACGAAGTGTTGAAACTGGTATCTACAACATAATCTGAAATCATAAGGACGGCTGAAGGTGTTTTTATTTTTTGTCCATTGCTACTGGCAACGGCAGGCTCGACTCCAGTCCACCAGCAAAAATGGAGGGTGCACCTTTCATACTTCCTTCCTCTTAGCTGGCGTAACGTCAGGAAAATCATTAATCAAACTTCGGATGAAGATCCAGAGACAAAAGCAAATAGGCAGTATACAAGTTTAGTTATTTTGCTTCGTGAAATATAACTGGGATATGAATAATCTGTATAGAAATGGAAACAGCGACTTCTACAGACTACAAACACAGCTTATACAAGATGTGGGATTGTCCATTCAAACCGTTTCCTATCGCTGCACCAAATATCGGCAACACATCAGGCACAGAAATCTAGCGAAATCAGCTGTCGGAAACACAGTCTTACGGATAAGCTCAAAATTTTGTGTCAGCAGACACGCATTCTCCACACACTTCAACCGACTGTCACTTCATAATCAGAAAGGGTGTGCCTCGGACACATTAATGAATGCACAGGATTGGCACTCAGAACTGTGTGGAAGCGGGCACCAAACACTGAGTGTCAGTGTAATAATTTTTCTTCTTTTCACTCTACACCCAAGGAGTAGAGCGGTCTCTCTGGGATGGGCCTGTTACAGTCCTTTTCAGCAAACATCCCAGAAGGATGCAAATGTAGCAGTCGGAATCCCCACTGGAGACAATTGGGAGGGCACTTCAACTTCTCGCATTCGCCTCGTAACCAAGTGAAACCTTCAGAAAACCTTGACCAGAACCAGGGAATTAAAACTGTTTTGACTTACTCAAAATGAAAATTTAGCTACTGTTTATTGCCACATATGTATTTTTAGTGTGCCACTGCATATGTCTTTATTGTTGTATATTTGTTTTTGGTGCGTGTATGTGACACTGTACGTGTGAGACTGTGTAGCATGGTGTCCCATATCATTCGTCGTCTTGGAGATAAAGACGCTATTGAGTGACATTTCATCGTTGGCGTCAATAGAATCTATGACCGTAGTGGACACAACTAATTCTGTTAGTTTTTCGGCAGTCATTGATTTTACCAATAAAGACAGAACTGGTTATTGTCAAACGCTCAGATTTTCATAGTTAATTAAAGCACCAAGCACATCGAGAACAGTATATGCATGTTATAAATTAGATTACTCATATCCAATTTATATTTCATAAAATAAAAGTGTTTAACTGGGGTTCATCGTCTTAAATAACTCTGTGAAAATTCCAGCCTTTTGTAAAGCTTTTCCTCGAATGGCGAGGGTCATAAGCAGTTACTAAGTCCCCGTTATACAGCGCACGAACTTCCTTATTTTTTAACATTTGTCATCTAATTATGGCCCATGACCTAGAAACAAAAATGGACCATGGAAGGGTTCACTTGATATACAACTAACTAACTACTTCAGTGAATATTTGATTACAGTGTTAAATCATAATACATTACGACTTATTGTATGGTCACTTAGCATGAACAGGTAAATCTTATCCAATATTTCCATTCTTGCCATAGAGAAAGCAGGCCTACTGACTTCTTTTTTATTTAACCGGAAACAACCTCACTAACAACAAAACCATTCGTCAAGAAACAAACATTCTTGTAATAAGCACTCTAAAGTATGATATTACACCCAACAACTTTAAACCAGCATGCCGTACTTGTTTACGGTGGAAACGATCACTCAGTTGTCCGTGAATCGTGCAAGACGGATTTGGTAACTGCTTAGGTCCATCAGCTGCAGCGCCTATGTAAGCTGTCTGTCGAAACACTGAGCAAAAAATAAAATCGTCGAGAGACTGGACACTCAAAAAATGTACCTCTAATTTCAGACATCCGCTGTGTCTTGCAGCACCAAATTTCTAAATAATAATAATAATAATAATAATAGAAACAGATCTCCGTAATGTCATTTATTCTCGAATTTTCCTGCGTTACTTGGATTTGTACCTCTGAAATATTTTCTTGTATGTCTGAAACACTTTCTCATTTACGCATGTGGTAGGCAAAATTCTAAAACCAAGAAAAAATTTACTTGAATTTCTTTTTCGTGATAATGTGTATTTAGTACTCTTTGTATCCTGAATACGTAGACTCTAATGAGCTGCAAACACCCATTGGCCATAAAGTTATGTATAGATTTCATATGTACAGTTATATCAAGAAATCACTGGTTATTTCATTCTCCCTAAATATCAGTGTTTTTCTAACGGCTTTATTAAATATTCACTCTGTCACAAACAAAGCCTAGAGCGAGAGAGGCATTGTATCGAATTCTGTAAGTTCTGTTTTTTTTCTTCTTTTTTCTCTGCCATGTTTATCGCGTTATATATGTAAAAGTGATCCATTTACGTTTTAAAGCAAATTACGGTTACTCCATAAATTATGAACACCGGAGGCCACTGTGCAACTGGACTGAGACAGGGTCATTCAGTTCAGATTCAATCGAAAACTGTATTGCTATCGGCAGTTTTTGGAGATGTTCTGACTCTTCCAGATACATAGGGAACCCATATTACAGTTCTCAGAGCTTTCCCGGTAGGTGGCTACTGGTTTTTGCGTTCACAGTGAATTGTAATTCTGGGTGCCGAAATACGAATTCCTTCGCGTGTGTAGAGCCGCCAGAACGTCGTGAGGGATGCAGTTCTCTGTTATTCACAGCTGTCGAATGACCCGAGTAGCTGTCGCCTGTATGTTATAAGCCAACCTTGTAGTATACCTACACCTCCTCATCTAGCCATTGTACTTCAGCATCTCCCTAATTCGTTTCCGTCGTTAACTGATGTCATACTGACAGCCCTGGACGGGCCCGTGTAGCACAGTACACCCATCCACGTGTGTCATCATTTGTGTGTTTTGTATAACGTAACTGATAACGTGGTTACTTCCGTTTTCGGAATTGGTGATAGCTCTAAGAACAGTTCTCTATCCCTTTGGTGGCTAAATCAAAGGAATCCAAACACTGCCACAAATGACGATTTCCGTCCTATCTTTTTTTTTCCTTTTTTGTTTATCATTAGTAGAATATCGTACTTTCCCGGTTGGTGTCATGTGAAACTGCTCATTGTGGTAGCACGGCAGCTAACACTTTACAGACGTTCTGTCCAAGAAATGTACACTCAACGATTTGCGGCAGAAACGTTTCATTTGTATCATCCACACACTGTAACAAAAAGAACAAATCTAGCGTTTTAGCAAGAGAAAATTATATTGGGAGAAGGACGATGGAGTAGCCTATTCTTGTTGAGACCTAATTAAGACTTTACTATCAGAAGTAAACTTTTTAATGTCACTTAGAATAAACCGTAATATTCCCTTTCTCGTGTATTGTAACGACATTTAGTGTGATGAAATTTATTGTGCTACTTCATTATTTTGGCAGACAGAATAATCAGATACATAAGTAACTAAAGGGGGGGGGGGCGAGATAGGTGAAGGGGGAGGTGGGAGAGGGAAATCAGTAACCACCGAGAGTTTGCGCATCAGTAACAGTTCTTAACACCGATGAACCAAGATATCAGCGATTGTGAACTTAATTGCTGACTGCTCCGTGAGTGATCTGCACACACCGATCGGCGATAGCGCTTGGCTTGACTCGCGCGACCGTGCATCCCTTTCGTGTGCGCCTGCTTTCTTCTGCAGACAACAGCTTGAATGGCCGTTGTCATCTACACGGTCTAATTAAAGAGGGAACCTGCAGCCAGCGTTCAGCACAACAGAAATAAATACCTGTGCCCTCACTCAGAGCCGGCTATCTTTAGAGCGGTCCGCGGCGACTAATCCCCTCGACATCGCTGCAGCTCGCTCCGAACGCTGGGCCCAGGAGCACGCTCGCTACGTCAGCACCAAAACGTGACAGACGTTTCTCTCCCATTTCATCCCAACGAATATCTATCTGTTTGGGATGAAGGCAAAAGGTCTCTACACTGTGAACAAACACAATCTCGTCGTTATTCGTAGCTGCAAACGAAGCAGCGAAATACGTAAAACTGAATTTCCAGTTACGTGTTCAGCGTCGTAATTTCTCCCTCCTTCTTGCTAAAACTTACTTGGGTATTCTCTGCTAACCGCTCCACACTATGTGCTGCACGATATAGATAACTACAAATGAACGATAAGGGGAAACGCTGGTAGCTGCCTGGATCACAAGTACCACGCTTCTGTCGCAGTTTCTATGACATCTTACGGTCGCGAAAGGTAAACATGGCACCTCTAACATTTGTAAATCGTTAGTTAGTTCACTGTTTACATTACCTGCTCTTGTAATGAAAGACATCCTTAGTGCTTAATTCTTTCCGAAAATAGTTTCTTCATCAAGGAAAGAGGAAGGCTTGTCAAACTGTCTGCAAGTATGTGCATGACATTTGTAAATTATTTGTCTTGTTTGTAAAATAAATTACGAGAAAAGTACTCTTGTTGTTTTAATGTAACAGTCTTCGTACAGTTTATGGTAATCACCCGTCAGCAGCAAATTGCAGGCACACCGCCGCTGCAGTGGATGCAGACTGGAGTCCGTCGTACGGCGAGTACTGTTGTCCCATGTAACACTTTAAACCACCAGGTGTTTCCATGTTTGTCGTACACCAGGAATTTCAAGAAATAGAGAGTCTTGGACGAAGGAGGCGTGACAACATATAGCAGCTCCAGCATTTGACAAACTTTCTGCAGATCAATACAGAGTGTCAAACAGAATCGCGAACCTATGCCCACCACACAGTTCTTGTAGTACGGAAGTTTCACTGTAGCGTAAATATTTGCTGAAGACTGGTAGTATCATAGTAATAGTTACATGAGCCAGTTCTTCATCCGATCCACTGTGATGCACGGGCAGAAGCACAAGTTGATGGGGATTTGCCTTCTGTTTTAGCTAATGATGAGACGTGTGTGTCTAGGGTTTTTAAGTTTTGTGATGTGTCTGGACTCTGGCCTAAAATTTTAGGCTGTAGGTTTTAGTGTATTGCAGAGTGGCTGACTCCTCCCCTTTTTTCCTTGCGGTCAGCCAGCCACTTCCATCTGCTACATTGTTTTAGCTTCCTCTATCATTTTCTTCCTGTGTTGTCCATGTTTTACTGCTGACGCTCTGCTTCATCCCACGCTTTGGTGTGGGTGAGCACATGGTTTTCGACGATTGTTATCCATGTTTTGTGCTCCGTTTTATATTCCTGATCTGGGATTTTTCTTGACACCCGTCTCACTAAGTTACTGAACGGGCGCTGAAGGCCTTGCTGTCGTGTGCCCAAAACCCCTCTACTACCACTACTACTTAACCGCAAAGTGTAAAGTTCAAATAAAATAGTCGCTTTTCTTCACCGTAGCAATCGCTACATTTAGGCACATTCTCAATCCATTCGCATCCAGACCGATCATAGTTACTTTTTACGAATTCATGCATTTTCTGGTAGAATTTTCAGAGTTAGTGTAATGTGTTAGAAATTTTCTTCCCGATTCAACGTAAAAAATTGCTATCTTGGCATTCACTTTGCACCTGTCGCTTCGACATTTTCTCCGCAACCACGCAGATTGTTTAAACTATTAAAGCGCATCACACCCACAGACCGAGAATCGGCAACACTGAATTCTTTCCCTCTTCCTCTTGGTAAGAGCCAATGCTTCCACAACAATATCTGAATCTCCATGTCACGCGAGTCTTTAAGAAATAGTAATCTACACCTGCCTCTGCATCTGTTTACATGTGCCGTTGCTGCTCTACTCCTAAGACCACCGTCCACAATGAAACAACGGCCCTTACTGCCATTACTGACTCTATTTTGTTTCATTTATTTATTCTGTAACGACCTCCACGACTTCACTGATACACGTATCTGTTTGGCGGAGAGTAGTGAGTACAAGTCTTATTTTCTGATCTTCCTATTCTCTGTGCTCATGATACGATCAGAGAGCTACGCCGCCAGCTTTGTTAATGCTAGAATCACTTTCCCTTTAAAAAAAAATGCTTCTTGCTTTAATATTCATGGCGCTTACGTCATAAATGAGGAATTTTCATGGACGATGTAGAGAGGAACACAGACAAAAGATAAGGGACTTCAGCTCGACAAGCCAAAATGTGTAATAAATGTTGAGTCCAGGTTAGAGACGCAGTCAATTTAGAAGAAACGTTCGAAACGGAAGCTGCAAGCACAAAATGTGTTTGCGACAGACTGGAAAGCTTTCAGGGCACTAAGAAGATTGGTGATAATGGACCACATTAGGGCCTTCCAACAACAAATATAACAACTTGCATCTGCAACTAAGTGGGACAGAGGCTGTTGGCACAAATTCAGTCGGCGACAAGATGGTATTTATAAACGGTCATTGAGAACGCCAGTTAACAGGAGACATTTTGCAGTGTAAATTCGTGCAACTACACTACTGCTTCGAAAACCAAAGAGTTATGAATAGTGCGAACGTGAAGACATGCTGACGTTTCGGAAAAATGCTAAATGTTTTCAGAATAAAGTTTCTTTGGTCTACTATATCGTTTCAAAGTTCAAGTAGCATTAAGAAACACACACTCATCAGCTAGAACATTATGACCACATACCTAGCAGCTGGTATGTCTACCTTTGGCACGGATTAAAACGGCGACCCGACGTGGCATGGAAGCAATGAGACCTTTGTAGGTCGCTGGGGCGACTTGGCACCACGTCTGCACGCACAAGTCACCAAATTCCCGTGAATTCGGGGCAGGTGGCTAATGAGGTCTGACGCCACATTCAATCATATCTCTGACGTGTTCGATGAGGCTCAGATTTTGAGAGTTAGGGTGCCAGCGCATCAACTGGAACTCGTCACGGTGTACCTCGTGATATGTTATTCCTTTCATGGAAATTAAACACATAACCAGTTTGTAGTTGCCATACACTACTTTATTACAAACACACGCTCTTAATGAAATTAACAGTAACAACGATTATAATAAAAGGCACCTGCCCTACAGAACCACCATCAAGACTCACATTGAAACATTAATCCATTCAAGTCCGACAGACACAGATCTTTCAGAATGTACTCAACCAATTTTCACTAATTAAAACACTGTTCATAAAACCACCATTAATCAAATTTAACTGACAAAACTGAATCACACAAACCTTTTAAACATGCATCCTGACTTACATAGAAACTGGCTTTACCATAACATATCAAATTATAAAACTGCTTCCAACAACTAAGACATCTTCCATGGACTGATCTTAAACAGTTCTAACAAACGAAAAGTATTATCAGATTAATACACTCAACTATGCTTCTCTTTAGTATTACTTACAGGGATGGCGTTGACATTTCATCCACAGAATAAAATAATAACATATTAAATAGTCTTCAAATGGGGCCGTTTCAATTTTACGTTGAAAATTAGTGATGGCCGTGAGCAGACCAAAAGATTCTAACAGATACAGGAGATTCACGAGATTCACGGACCTGAAGGTGAAGTAGAGGTATACTCGAGCTACAATTAAGCTTCCGGAAATCCACAAAGCTCCACCGGAAAGATGGAATTGCAGGACACTAACAACGTAACCACAGACACCGATCCAGTTCCTTAAATTTCCATCTTCCACCGTGATACCCCAATTGGAGTTTGCTCTCGTCGACCACTGCCAATTATCTGAAACATAAACACATCAGCGGCAGATAACATTCTGACGCATCAGATACACAAAACATATCTGCCCAATTGGTTATAAACAAACCTTTAATTATACACGGCACAAAATGAACCCAAGCAGAACCAACGTACGTCACCACTTGCCCTGTAACGGCTCTTAAAATTTGATTAGCCAATTCTCTAGAACAAACAAATAAAATAATAACGTAGAAAAAGGAAATAGGGAAAATTATTTCGGCCCGCTCTCGAACGCCAGGTACAGACTTATGCACTACTTGGTATGACCTCTAGCTACGGATTAAGCACGGCTTCATGTCTATTTGTTGTGCGTAGCTAGCACTCACTTAAATGACGTCAGCATTTCAGGCTGCCGGACCAAATATAGTGAAGAGTAACTGAAACAATCAAGATCGTTTTCAGTGCACTCGGGTATTCTGTTAACATAGACAGAACCCACCAACGAACAATTCGACGACTCAAGTTCATTCGCTCTGAGTAACACGTAACAGACGCGAAGGAAATCTGTTCTTCAAACCTCAAGGAAATCCCAATCACCGACGGCAGCTGATTTCCATTCCAACTGCTCAACACGCCGCAGCAGTTGCACACGCTCCTCCGTTGTACCGATTCGGCCACTCGTCACGTTGCACGCATCCACAGCGCCACATGCCACTGTCACTCACACAGCTGATACCCACCTCCAGCCCCAGCAGAGCGCGCGCGCCGCAGTTAAATAGCCATCCGCCAAAGATGCGAATAAGACAAGCAGGCATCGAACATCGACTCACAACGATCGGGATGACAATCGATGCAGACTGGCGCCAGCAGCGCACCTGCCCACCTCGAACTAGCGCATCACACTTCTGGCCTTGTGACATGGCGCATTATCTTGCTGAAAAATGCCTTTGTCGACGCGAAACATGATCGTCATGACGGGGTGTATGTGGCATCCAACCAGTGTACGATATTCCATGACCGTCATGGTGGTTTGCAAGTGCTGCGCTGGACCCATGGATGCTCACGTAAATGCTGCCCAGAGCCAGCGTGTCTTCGTTCCTCAATACAGGTGTCAAGGATCTGTTCCCCTGGAAGACGATGGATTCGCGCTCTCCCATCGGCATAATGAAGAAGATATCGGGATTCATCTGCTCTGCGACTACGCCAACGTCCCGTGACATAGGTCACTTGCCCATTTCAGTCGTAGTTAATGTCATGGTGTTAACGTTGGCCCATGCATGCGTCGTCGGCTGCAGAGGCCCATCGTTAGGCGTGCTCGGTGCACTGTGTGTTCAGACACACCTGTACTCTGCCCTGCATTAAAGTCTGATGTTCGTTCCGCGCCACAGCTCGCCACCTGACCTGTTTCACTGGTATGCCCAGCCTACGACGTCCGAATCTGCAATGAGAGGCGCCTCCCCAACCCCACGACGTCTGGACGTGTTTCGACCTTCCTTTCGCCATGTGTTGAAGACACTCACCACAATAGTCCTCGAACCCCCGACAAGTCATACAGCTTCCGAAATGCTCGTGCCAAGCCTCCGAGCCATCACAATCTACTCTAGGTCAAATTCAGATAGATCGCGCGCCTTACCCTAGCTCCAAACAGACAGCACGCTCTCTGATCCTACGTGCGCCGTGCTGGTGTCTCACTAGCAGCCATGCCTCGTCAAACGGCGCTGCTACCGACTCAATGCTATTATATCGATAGTATGTTAGTGGTCATAATGTTCTGGCTGATAGTGTAATTGCTAGCTGTGAACAGAAACGTTCCAGCTACTCTATCTAATGTAGACGCACTATCGCATCTGCACTGATAGCGAATCTCTCTACAGAACGTTTTATGACGAAAAGTATATCATCGATCGCGTCACGTACGTTGTCAGGATCACTTTGATCGTGTACTTCATAAATAACATTATAGTATGGGAACTATACCAAGTTCTCCAGATAAATAAGACACGCGCGATCCATCTATCAACACACATGCTCATAAATTAAGGACAGTTGCAGAATGTGGTGCCACACAAAGTGGCATTACACAAAACTAATAGCATAGGCACATAAGAAACACACACGACACCGATCTTTAAGTCCACGGTATTGGTAATAATGGTTCAAATGGCTCTGAGCACTATGGGACTTAACTTCTGAGGTCATCGGTCCCCTAGAACTTAGAACTACTTAAACCTACCTAACCTAAGGACATCACACACATCCATGCCCGAGGCAGGATTCGAACCTGCAACCTCAGCGGTCGCGCTGCTCCAGACTGTAGCGCCTAGAACCGCTCGGCCACTCCGGCCTGCTATTGGTAATAAGTTGAGAAAACCGTCCCCAAACACATGTGCTAAAAAACACCATGTTTCCTGCGCGTGAAGGCCGGCCGGTGTGGCCGTGCGGTTCTAGGCGCTTCAGTTTGGAACCGCATGACCACTACGGTCGCAGGTTCGAATCCTGCCTTGGGCATGGATGTGTGTGAGGTCCTTAGGTTAGTTAGATTTAAGTAGTTCTAAAGTTCTAGGGGACTGATGACCACACATGTTACGTCCCATAGTGCTCAGAGTCATTTGAACCATTTGTGCGTGTACCCCGACATCAATATGGGATATGATCACCATGCACATGTACACAGGCTGCACAATGGGTTGACATACTCCGAATCAGGTGGTCGAGCAGTTGCTCGGTTATAGCCTCCCAATCTTGCACCAGTGCCTGTCGGAGCTGTCGGAGCTCCTGAAGTGTCGTAGGGGTTTGAAGGCGTACAGTGATACGTCGACCAAGAGCATCCCAGACTTGCTCAATGGGGTTTAGGTCTGCAGAACAGGCAGGCCACTCCATTCGCCTGATATCTTCTGTTTCAAGGTTCTTCTCCACGATGGCAGCTCGGTGGGGTCGTGCGTCATCATCCATCAGGAGAAAGGTGGGACCCACTGCACCCCTGAAAAGGCGGACATACTGGTGCAAAATGACGTCCCGATACACCTGACCTGTTACGGTTCCTCACTCAAAGACATGCAGGGATGTACATGCACCAATCAGAATCCCACCCCACACCATCAAACCACGACCTTCATACAGGTCCCTTTCAAGGAAATTAAGGAGTTGGTATATATAATCCATTAAATTTCGGGCATGCAGCCGCGCAAATAAAATTTCTTCTACTGATATTTCGGCCGCGTATCGTCCGGCCATTTTCAGAGCGAGTGACAGTCTTGTGACTCGCTCTGAAGATGGCCGGACGATACGCGGGTGAAATATCAGTAGAGGAAATTTTATTTGCGCGGCTGCATGCCCGAAATTTAATGGATTATTCATTACGCCGCGAGAAGTTGAAAATGCACATCGAGTTGGTATCTGGTTCCTGGTCCACGCCAGATGAAAACCCGGCGAGAATCACTGTTCAGACTATGCTTGGACTCGTCCGTGAACACAACCTGGGACCACTCTGCCAATGACGATGTACTGTGTTCTTGACACCGGGCTGTAAGGGCTCTCCTGTGACCAGGGATCAGTGGCATGCACCTTGCAGGTCTCTGGGCGAAAGAACCATGTCTGTGCAGTCGTGTGTAGACTGTGTGTCTGGAGACAACTGTTCCACTAGCTGAGGTAAGGTCCCGAGCAAGGCTACCTGCAGTACTCCGTGGCCGTCTGCGGGCACTGATGGTGAGATATCGGCTTTCTTGTGGTGTTATACACTGTGGGCGTCCCGTACTGTAGTGCCTGCACACGTTTTCTGTCTGCTGGAATTGTTGCCATAATCCTGAGATCATACTTTGTGGCACACGGAGGGCCCGTGTTACGACCTGCTGTGTTTGACCAGCCTCCAGTCGCCCTAGCATTCTACTCCTCATAACGTCATCAATATGTGTTATTTGTGCCATTTTCAACACACAGTCACCATTAGCACGTCTGAAAACGTCTGCACACTTACTCGCTGCACCGTACTCTGACATGCGCCAACACACCTCTGTGTATGTGGACTGCTGTCAGCGGCACCGTGCGACGAACGCAGGTCAAATGCACCGCATGGTCACACCCCGAGGTGATTTAAACCCGCAAACCGCCCACCAGAGCGTTGTTTCACCATGTATCAGCATTATCCTTAATTTATGAACATGAGTGTATATAGAATTTCGAATACCGTGGATTTGAGGAGTATCTGGCAGAGTTCTTAACGTACGTCGGTTCCAAACTCCAACTCTACAAAAAAAATACTTCTCGTTACATAAAACTAAAGTCAACGAAATCACTCAAAGAGAAGAAGCATAACAAGTATACCAGCTCTCTATTCTCAAAATTGTTTTAATTTCAGCATTACAGACGTAAAAAGATAGATACTTGGCAGCCAATGGAAGGTCACCCTATTTTAAGTGTAGGTGTACTTTTTGCAGATAGTAACCAAGTTTACACGAACAGTTGATCGGCAAAGTTAAATGTAAATATTCATGAGTTCGTACCTCTCCGAAGTCGAGTATACGGATGTTCTCAGGCTTCCAATTGATTCGTTTATCGCGTGAAAAGCAGAAAACGTACAACAGACATATACACATCCTAAGGACAAAATACAAACACTACAAATATCTGACAACTGCAGATCAGAATTTAGCAGCATCAGTAGCACTGTTAGCAGCTTTTGGTAAACTTTCACGGTCCACCAGAAAGGGCATTAACTTCACTAATAGAAGGAAGATAAGGTCTGCTCAGTACCACATTCACTAAACACAGACTTAACGCTGAGAAAACATTTCTGGAACTAACTTTTCTTCTTGTGACATCAGAACGAATTTGACAGAGCGATCCCAGGTATTCCAGTTTTCTGTGTGTCCTAGATGGAGCCCTTCTTTCACATTTCATAATCTAGGTTTCAGTGTGCCACATTTATAGTCTCATTTTGCTGTGGTGATTCAATGTGTTCCACAGTTGTCTTAAGGAAAAGGGCACTGCCGATTTCCTTCCCCATCCATTCCTAATCCGATGGGACCGATGAACTCGCTTTTTGGTCCCCTCCTCCGAATCAACCAACCAACCATAAAATGTCGGAAGCTCCACAAGGCTATTCACAGATGATGCAGTTGTCTATAAGAAGGTGGCAACGCCGGAAGACTGTAGCGAATGCAGAATGACTTGCAGCATTAGTGACGGGTGGTGGCTCAGTCGCTCGAGGCGGAGGGCCAATGTGGAGGCAGGCAGTCTGCCCTCGCCCATTCACCTTGTGAGTGGACAGGTGGCCATTCCTTCAGCAGGACTGGAGCAGGCGCATGAGGGGAGAGTTTAGCAAGTTATTGGAAGCTCGAATGGAACCATCTAGGGAAATAGCTTTCATCGATGACGTCTGTCGCTTGGGTTCTGAAGCCATCCTCATCTCATACGTGGGCTGATGGAAGTGGTGACGGCTGGTGGCCTCACACAGGGTGTGCAATCATAGCTCGCAATTTGCAGAATTGTTTTCAGAGTTGATTGGAGTCCTTTGGTTTGGAGCCAAGTGGATGGTCTCTAGGTTTCGTCGACTCTGTGACAGTCTTGGCTGCAGATTTTTGGACCTGCGTAATGGAGTGGAGAATTGCATGACTCCCCTTGATAGGTCAGGGGTGCACTACACAAAGGTAACAGCTACTCGGGTAGCAGAGCTTCGTGGAGGGCACGTGGGTCTCTTTTAGGATGGTGGTGGGGGGAGTAGTTTGAGGTACTCTGATGAACACTCGCTAGTCGATAGGCAGACAGTGCAATCAGACCACGTTCAGAGTAAACACACTTCGACTGCCAAAATTTTGTCAGTAAATTGTTGAAGTGTTCGTAACACAGTTCCCAAATTTTCTGTCATCCAGGAAATTCGTCGCGTTCAGAGTATTCTTGGGACAGAGACCAGAAGTAGAAAGCTCTGAGATAGTTAGCGAGTCATGGGATGAATATCAGAAAGAGCTCAAACGCCACAGGAGAGCAAGTGTGCACTCGAGAAAAATATTGTTTCTGTTGACGTCGAATTTGAGTGTGATAGTGAAGTTGCCTGGATGCGTTTAACAGGTCTATGTGAAATAAATTTTTCGATGATTATTTACAGCCACCCGATTACGCTGTGGCTGTGTTAGAGTCATTGAAAGAAAGTCTGCGGTCACTAGCAAGGAAATAGTCCGATCATGCAATATTAGTGGGAGGCAACGTTAACCTACCTAGTAGAGACTGGGACGCCTATGGACTCACTACATGGGGTACGGACAGACAGTGCTGCGAAGTACTTTTCAACATACTTCCCGAAGATTGGCCTGAGCAGCTAGTTCGACATCCCACACGAAATGGAAATATTTTACACGTCGTAGCTAGGCCTGAGCTTGTCGACGGTGTCTGTATAGAGAAAGGTATCGCTGATCATGATGTCTTCATAGCGCCGATGGTTACTAGAGTTAATAAATCCGACAAGAACGCTAGGAGAGGGTTTGTGTTAGAAAGACCAGAAAAGCAGTTCTTAGCACCTCGCTTTGAAATCGCTTAGTTCCAGTATGATGGACATAGAGGAATTACGGGCAAAGTTTAAACTGACTGCAAATCGCGCTCTGGTGACATATGTGCGAAGTGAGTGGATTAGGCATGGAAAATACTTTCCGTGGTTCAATAACCAAATTTGGAAAACGCTGAGGAAACAGACGTTGTTGCAGTCTCGGTTCAAAAAAAGATGCACGTATGTCGATATGAAAAAGTTAGTAGAAATTTGTGCATCGGTAAAATGATCAGTGCACGAAGCATGCAACTTAGACCGTTTTAACTAAGGGAAAGATCTTTTCTCAGAACCTGAGAAAATTCTGGTCATACGTAAAATCACTAAGCAAGTCCTACGCTTCTATCCAGCCACTCTTCGACAAGCCTGAGGTGGCAATAGAACACAGGAAAAGGGATGATGAACTTTTAAATTTGTGTTTAAGAAATGATTCACACAGAATGATCGTACAAACATACCGTCATTTGACCATCGCACATGCTAACGCGCGGAGGACGTTGAAACAGGCATCCGTCACGTGGAGAACCAACCGGAGGAGTTGAAAACAAATAAGTCGCCACGTCCGGATGGAATCCCAATTAGATTTTACCGAGAGTTCTCTGCGGCATTGTCCGCTTACTTAGCTTAAATTTACCGCGAATCTCTTGCCCAGCGCAAAGTTCCAAGCGACTGGAAAAAAGTACAGATGACTTCTGCATATAAGAAAGGAAAAGGAACGAACACACAGATTTACAGATCAGTATTCTTAACATCGGGTTGCTGCAGAATTCTTGAACGTATTCTGAGATCTAAAACAATACATTTTCTTGAGAATGAAAAGCTTCTGTCCACAAATCAACACGAATTTAGAAAGCATCGGTCATGCGAAACTCGGCTTGTCCTTTTCTCACGTGATATCCTACAAACCACGAATGGAGGGCTACAAGCAGAGTCGAGATTTCCGGAAAGCATTTCACTCGGCATCCCACTTCAGACTGTTCACCGAAGTCCGAGCGTACGGATTAGGTTTCCACATATGTGGCAGGCTCCAAGACATTTTCAGTAATAGAACCCGTCACGTTGTTGTCGAGATGAGAGTGCCCCAGGGAAGTGTGATAGGTCCGATCTTATTCTCTAAATATATAAACGATCTGATGGACAGGGTCAGCAGCCATTTACGGCTCTTTTGCTGATGATATGCGATTTTTCTGAATGTAGTGTGTCTTATACAGCCGATGTTTAGCAAATATTTCCTTTAAGAGTTGGTATTTGAGCTGAAATAAAGTTTTCGAAAGTACATACACATGCTGGAAGTGGATCCCATCTGGACGTGATAGCAGTGACATAATAATATTCGTATTGCAGCAGTCGGATGGATCTACACTTATTCCTCGTGATGAAGATGTCGTCAATGAGTGATTGCAGGAGGATACAATGTGACTCAGACATACTTTCTAGTTCGTGTGATGGATAGACCTATATCTCTAACGTCGATCAGTTGTAGAATTTTGGAACGCGTATTATGTTCGAGTATAATGTCTTTTCTGGAGACTAGAAATCTACTCTGTAGGAATCAGCATGGGTTTCGAAAAAGACGATCGTGTGAAACCCAGCTCGCGCTATTCGTCCACGAGACTCAGAGGGCCTTAGACACGGGTTCACAGGTAGATGCCGTGTTTCTTGACTTCCGCAAGGCGTTTGACACAGTTCCCCACAGTCGTTTAATGAACAAAGTAAGAGCATACGGACTATCAGATCAATTGTGTGATTGGATTGAGGAGTTCCTAGATAACAGAACTCAGCACGTCATTCTCAATGGAGAGAAGTCTTCCGAAGTAAGAGTGATTTCAGGTGTGCCGCAGGGGAGTGTCATAGGACCGTTGCTATTCACAATATACATAAATGACCTGGTGGATGACATCGGAAGTTCACTGAGGCTTTTTGCAGATGATGCTGTGGTGTATCGAGAGGTTGCAACAATGGAAAATTGTACTGAAATGCAGGAGGATCTGCAGCGAATTGACGCATGGTGCACGGAATGGCAATTGAATCTCAATGTAGCGAAGTGTAATGTGATGCGAATACATAGAAAGATAGGTCCCTTATCATTTAGCTACTAAATAGCAGGTCAGCAACTGGAAGCAGTTAATTCCATAAATTATCTGGGAGTACGCATTAGGAGTGATTTAAAATGGAATGATCATATAAAGTTGATCGTCGGTAAAGCAGATGCCAGACTGAGATTCATTGGAAGAATCCTAAGGAAATGCAATCCGACAACAAAGGAAGTAGGTTACAGTACGCTTGTTCGCCCAATGCTTGAATACTGCTCAGCAGTGTGGGATCCGCACCAGGTAGGGTTGATAGAAGAGACAGAGAAGATCCAACGGAGAGCAGCGCGCTTCGTTACAGGATCATTTAGTAATTGCAAAAGCGTTACGGAGATGATAGATAAACTCCAGTGGAAGACTCTGCAGGAGAGACGCTCAGTAGCTCGGTACGGGCTTTTGTTGAAGTTTCGAGAACATACCTTCACCAAAGAGTCAAGAAGTATATTGCTCCCTCCTACGTATATCTCGCGAAGAGACCATGAGGATAAAATCAGAGAGATTAGAGCCCACACAGAAGCATACCGACAATCCTTCTTTCCACGTACAATACGAGACTGGAATAGAAGGGAGAACCAATAGAGGTACTCAGGGTACCCTCCGCCACACACCGTCAGGTGGCTTGCGGAGTACGGATGTAGATGTAGATGTAGATGTAGATGGCAGCTTGTTCTAAATGTAGAAAAATATAAGTCAATGTAGATGAGTAGGGAAAACAGATTTTCCAGTTCCAATACAGCATCAGTAGTGTGCTGCCTCACATAGTGCCATCCATTAAGTATCTCGGCATGTGAAATAGAATGGTAGTAGGGAAGGTAAATGCTCGACTAAGTTTTTTTGGTAGAATTCTGGGTAAGTGTTGCTCGTCTCTAAAGCAGACAACATTCAGAACGCTAGTGCGATCTATTTTTGAATACTGTTCGAGTGTTTGGGCTGCCCACCAGGAGACATTGAAGCAATTCAGAGGCGCGTTGCCAGATTTTTTACTAGTAGCTTCTATCAGCACACAAGTATTACAGAAATGCTTTGTTAACTGAAATGGGAATCCATTGTGGGGAAGACGGCGCTCTTTCTGGGTCGATTGCAGGAGTTTAGGGAACTGGCATTTGAGGCCGATAGCAGAACGATTTTTCTCCCGCCAAAGTACATTTCGCATAAGGACCGCGAAGAAAAGATGACAGAAATTAGACTTCATGTGGAGGCAAATAGACAGTCTCTTTTCCCTCACTCTGTTTGCGAGCGGAACAGGAAACGAAAGGTACAGGGAAGGTACAAAGTAACCTCCACCACGCACCGTAGAATGGCTTCCGGAGTGTGTATGTAGATGTAGGTGAATGGTGCAGGTTCTGGCAGCTAAGCCTAAAAATAAATGTACTGGTGTCCAAAATTAAGGCAACAAACCGCTGTTTCTCCGTCTTGTGTCCAACTAACGTTATAATCATACATAATGTCAACATCATACATAATGTACGGCAACTGGCATCTGACCTCGGAGAATCCACTGGACGTCTTCTACCGAGGCAAACGGTGTGCAAAAGCCTTCGGCTGAGTGGCCTTTATTGTCGGAGACCCTCTGGATGTGTACCTCTGACGCGTCTTCACAGAAGGGGACGCCTAGAGTGGAGTCTTCAAAATGCCACTAGGACGATCGCACAGTGGGCCAATATTCTTCTCGCAGATGAGTTCCGATTTGGTCTGGAGAGCGATTCTCGACGCATTCGCATCAGGAGGGAACGTGGAACACGATTTCTGGACACAAACATTGTGGAAATAGACCGATATTGACGAGGATCCTTAATTGTGCAGGCAGGGATTATGTTGACCACTCGAGCATCTCTTCAAGGATTTGTACGGATGAATAGGAAAGGTTTAACTGCTGTCAGGTATCGCTACGAGATCTTGGGACCTTATGTGCGGTTGTTGCGAGATGGTGTGGGCCAAGACTTCATTCTGATAGACGATAATGCTCGACCTCATAGAGCATGGGTGGTTGATGTTTTCTTGGAAACTGACGATCCTGCAAGCATACCGTGGTCTGCTCGTTTTGCCGATTTCGATCCCATAGAGCACGTCCGGGATGTGCAATGGAGACGGGTTCCATCACGTCAGCATCCACCGACCACTCTCCAAGACTTGCGAGCAGCTCTGCAGGAAGAATGGGCGTTATTGCCTCAACATGGGACTGATGACATCACTCACAGCATGCCCTGTCGTTGTCAGGTCTGTATTGCTCCCAGAGGTGGTTACAGCTCGTGCTGAGCGCATTGACCAGTTGCCGGAATATGTGTGCAAATCGAGATTAAGTTGGAAAAAAACGAGGAACTTTTTCGCCTATCGTTATGCACGTTGCAGTGGTTTACGTTCTGTGTCCTTTACATTGTTTCTCCTTAACTATCACCTGTTTTGTTTCTTTAATTTTGGACATCAATGGAAATGTAACGTATTGCAAATACATACACACTCCGTCTTCAAGCCACTAGTGGCCTACCGGGACCATCCGACCGCCGTGTCATCCCCAGTGGAGGATGTGGATAGGAGGGGCGTGGGGTCAGCACACCACTCTCCTGGTATATGTCTACATCTACATCTACATTTATACTCCGCAAGCCACCCAACGGTGTGTGGCGGAGGGCACTTCACGTGCCACTGTCATTATCTCCCTTTTCTGTTCCAGTCACGTATGGTTCGCGGGAAGAACGACTGTCTGAAAGCCTCCGTGCGCGCTCGAATCTCTGTAATTTTACATTCGTGATCTCCTCGGGAGCAGAAACGCACCCTCTCGAAACCTGGCGAGCAAGCTACACCGCGATGCAGAGCGCCTCTCCTGCAGTCTGCCACTTTAGTTTGCTAAACATCTCCGTAACGTTATCACGGTTACCAAATAACCCTGTGACGAAACGCGCCGCTCTTCTTTGGATCTTCTCTATCTCCTCCGTCAACCCGATCTGGTACAGATCCCACACTGATGAGCAATAGTCAAGTATAGGTCGAACGAGTGTTTTGTAAGCCACCTCCTTTGTTGATGGATTACATTTTCTAAGGACTCTCCCAATGAATCTCAACCTGGTACCCGTCTTACCAATAATTAATTTTATATGATCATTCCACTTCAAATCGTTCCGCACGCATACTCCCAGATATTTTACAGAAGTAACTGCTACCAGTGTTTGTTCCGCTATCATATTATCATACATTAAAAGGATCCTTCTTTCTATTCTTTGACTGGAGCCGCTACTATTCGGTCGAGTAGCTACTCAGTTGGCATCACGAGGCTGAGTGCACCCCGAGAAATGGCAACAGCGCATGGCGGCGTGGATGGCCACCCATCCAAGTGCCGACCACGCTCGACAGCGCTTAACTTTGGTGATCTCACGGGAATCGGTGTAGCCACGGCGACAAGGGCGTTGCCTTTGCAAATACACAGGAGAAGAAATTCACTACTGTACACCTACGCCACTTACGACAAATTTCTGTAAACAGTACCTACCATAAAATCCAGAGCGAACTTAAGTGGAATGGCGAAATGAAACAAACAGTAAGAGAAACTTTTGCTAGACTGACAATCAAATGAAGAGCGTTAAGGAAACGTAACTCATCCACAAATGATGCACCTTAAAAGACTCTTCTACGACCAAATCTTCAGTCTTGCTCATAACTGTGAATCTTAACAGATATCACTAACAGAAGAGATACAGAAGATCCCATGAAGAGGAATGCATTTCGTGACACGGTCGGCCCAATGCTCGAGAAGCACCAGTGGCAGGCGCTACAAGAGAGGTGCGTCACCGCAGAGTGGTTTACTACTGACATTCTGACACAATACGTTTCTGGAAGAGTCAGGCAACATAGAACTTCCTCCCACACACGTCTCGTGAAATTGCCATAAGGAGAAAATTCTAGACATAATACACAGATATACACAGCCATTGTTCCCAAGTGCCGTTCATGAATGGAGCATTGAAGTGGCTATGACAGTGGCACCTGAAGTACCTTCTGCCACACGCTGTGAGGTGGCTTGCGGTGTATGGATGTAGATACTTCTGTCGATGAATCAATTCGAAGCCAGTACAAATTTCACTTGACCCCCTGTACGATCCCACTTTTCTTAACAAACATTGTGGCGGTACTGAGTGAAACAGTTTTAGAGAAGATGTCAGTTCACATGGAGGCCATTTTCTGTTTGAGATATTTCATTATGTTTGAGCTCACGATATATACTACAATTCTACAACAAATGGACATCTATGATATAATTTAAAATAAAATATAGAAATAAAAAAGAGTAAGTCCTACGTGTTTGTCTTTTTTTCTTCCTATAAAATCATTGTAAGCTAATCTTAGTGTACAGTCATCGCATTGTACAAGTTGGTGAAACGCCCTTCTCACAAGGACTTTGAAGATACCGGCTGGTCCTGCAATACAACACTAGTTTCTTATAAAATACAAGCAGTTACTGTAGATCCCTCTGACTGCGACAACACAAATGGTAATAGCCACTGCCAACACATCCAGATGGGATCCACGTGGAGCATGTGTATGTGTTTTCAGAAACATTGTTTCAGTCCAGATACCAGCTATTGCAGGAAACATTGCAAAGCATCTACTTCGTAACATACACTAGATTCAGCAAAAGCAGGGATATCCCGCCACTGGAGACAGTGAAGCCAAACACTGTCTTCATAAATGATGATTTTGCTGGAGAAAACCAGTATCAAATAATGAAATATGTGTGTTTCAGTCAACATGTGGTGGTTGACGTCTTTTATTGGATAATTTTATTGAGGGAATTTTTGTTCTGTCATTGCAACTACAAAAATGTATTTTCACCAGACGCATTTCACTTCATGGAAGTAAAGCATCATCAGTGGTCTTTACCTCATTAAAGTGAAACGTGTCTGGTGAAAAAACACTCATTTTTGTATCTGCAACGACAAGAACTGTAAAGCAACTACGGACCATATGGTAACACAAATGAAGAAAACATAATTTGTGATTGCAAAGCAGTTGGCAAGGAATAATGTAAACTTTATTACAGCTTACAAACGTGACAGTAAGAATCTAAACACATTTATCAATAACATGTAGAAAGTGATATGTTACTCAATGAATTTTTGATCATATGCAGAGACTGTTGGAATCGCACGCAAAAAAAAGAAAATTGAATGATGTGCAATATAAACGACACTTTGAAGAGTTTCACATGAAAAGCTGGTGTACCACTATGTAACTGAGTAAGTATATCATATACCACAGACAAATTTGCATGCATGTCAGGCACTCAGCCTGAGAGGAGGGGCACATGAGCACAAAATTTATTTATATATCAATGTATAAACTGTAACAATAAATGAAAGTCTTAAACATTATTCTACAGAAATTCAAACGATCGATGAAGTTCTGAAAACTCAGTGTGTGAATATTACAAATTTCAAAAGTCCACCATCTCTCTCCCCACATCCACCACTGCTGGTGGCTCACCTCCAACTGCGCAACGCTACGTGCTGTTAACATCCAGCTGCCACTGCCCAACACTACAACGGCGAGTATTAAACAATGCCAACAAGCCACTGACTGCACACAGCACAGCCAGTGATTTTTCATACAGAGCGCTATGTGGCGTTACCAATAAGAAAACCTAAACAGCCTACTTACATAGCCCCCATACCCCCCACAAAAATTTTTACAAATTGTTTTGGGCAGTGGCCAATACAGATTTGAAAATTTTTGCATAATTACAATAACAAAGAAATGAAATGCACACACTTATCGATACAATGTTGGTCAAAAGCTAAAATTTTCTTACAGTCCATAAAGACAGTCCTGATCATTCATCACAGTAAAATTGCAGTGGTTTTTTTTTCTCAAAGTCTGAGCAGTAAAATAAAATGCACACGGAAGTAGTGGATTTCCATGCAGTCTTGAAGAAGTAGTGTTCTCCTTCCAACAGAAAGACAGTGCTGACTCTTGCATTCTGACAGGTAATGGGCCACAACAGAGCAAACCCACAGCAGAGTCAGTCGAAGTTTTGAAGAATATTGGCAGGTAGGTCATCACAGAGTAGACCCACTGTAGTCCTAGTAGAGATTACGGTATTGGTGGGCCACCAGAGGTGCAGACCCACTGCAGTCCCTGTAGAAATAATGGTATTGGTGAGTCATCAAAGGTGTAGACCCACTGTAGTCCTTGTAGAGATGGCTAACAGCCAACTGTTGCGGCTGTGCAGGTGCACAATCACCATCGAAGAGTCTTGTGGACAATATAGCAAGTCCATAAACGACCACTTGTCCACTCACAAAGAATTTGTTTGAAATGTCCTTAGAACCAGCAATGCTGTTATCCAGTCCCATGCTGAATTATTAACACACGTGCAAACACTATCAGTCCCTATTTCTCACAATATTGTCCATATACTATGACCAACGGAAACGTGTGTAGTGACATATAATTTACAAGTTTCTTAATTTGATGAACTGGTGTCAATTAGAATTTTATAACATAAGAATACAATAACAAAGGTACAAAATATATCATTAAAGAACATAATAGTACAGATAACATTTGCAGTAATACAGGCTTTACAAAAGAATCGAAATAACATATACATCAGTGTTACAGGAATTTTGACATAAGTACATACATAAAAGATCAGAATAACTTTTGAAACATCAACTTCACACATGAGCATTAGAACAAAACAGAATAAATAATGTGCAAACATCTTTACGAAGTAAATAACATGTTATTAATGCAAATTATATTTGAGGATAACAGTATTCCTCATCATAGTGAATGTAGCTTAGTATTAGAAGAGAAAAAATTCTGTGAAACAGTACACAGAGAAAGGAAGAAAATAAATACACAAGGGTACACAAACACATAGTGGGATAACACAAAAGGAAAGGACAGGGTTTGTTTTCAGGGTAACATTTAGTATTTCAGTCCAACCCAAAACTTCATTCCATAGATCGTCCATCTTATTTAAACATTTGCTCCAGCCAAAAAAAAAAAAAAAATCCTATCCAAGCAGGCTTTCTGTATTCTGTTCACATCCTATTTCAAAAATAGTTTTTCTCCACTGTACACTACTTTTTTGTCCAAACCATTTTCTAATAGCTTCTCAATGCTTTTCTTCCAATTCATCATAGTTAGTTTCTTGTATAGTCTACCCCCTCTTACCTTAAATCTACTGAGCTCAGATGCTAAACTAAGGGACGACGCAATACAGCAGCACAAAACATTTAACACAAACAGCAATGACAAAAAATGCAAATTGGCAAAAAAAGGCAGCAATATAGAACTTACCAAAAGCATATGCAACATTACAACTAATATGAAGCAATGAACAGCAACAAGAAAAATAAATCAGTAGTAAAACTGGCTTAACAGAGTAATACAAAGCGAAATTCAGTAACACTATGCCTGGCAAACAGCAGCAGCAAATGCAATAATTTATATCTAAACATGACAAAGCTCAAGCAGAAAAAATATTACAGTAAAGACAACAATGCAGAAAAGGGAAATGTCTATTCACATATTAATATCTACGTCATTAAAGTGGTGCACCACAAAACTAATTCTACAAAAGATATTACCAAGTAGTTGAAAACAAAATTAAGTATGCAGAACTGTTATTAATCCCTTCTTATTGTTCTTTCCTTTCCGAGTGCTCCTTTTTCGAAGAACGTGGATCATAAAATGATTATTTAATAGATCTGTTGACAGAAAGTGTTCACATTAGCAAATGCATTTTATTTTATTTTATAAAACCAATGCTGCAACACAGCTGGAAACCAGATATCAAATGAAATAAGCAACTATGAAAGGCAAAGCATAAAATTATCATTCAATAGTCATGTGACATTTCATAAGTTAGTATAAATTCTCTCAACTCTCGTAGAAAGACGCTTGTCATTATCAGGTGTGCAGATGTAAGAAAGTATCTTTCGAAGTAATGAGCGTGTCGTTTTGGCGATGCTTTCTACAAAGGAATGTCAATAGCGAGGATAATGGCCTCTTTTTTTTCACCTAATGGCTTTCTTTTGTGAGGTGGCTGTCGCGCAGCTGGGTGCCCACAACGCATTACGTGCAGGTGTGTGGCGTCGCAACTAGTGCGAGCGCACAGTTTTCTATCAAATATTTACTGTGAAATGTAGACAGACTGTAAAGTAGCCATCAGATTAGCATATGTGCTGTAGCGGGCAGATTACCGGTGTCCGTTCGTCTGACGTCACGACCATATGGCATGTCTGTACCGTGAGAATGTAAGACCTGTGCGCTAACTAGCCGCGTGTATAACGTGGAACTTTCATCTTTAATAACTTCTAACTGAGGAACCTGAGGAAATTAAAAGTTAATATACTAGTTTCTGTTATGAATAAAAATAAGTCATCCAAATTTGAGCTTTGAAACCTGCATATTTTGGAAATTAGAAAAATCTTACAGAAAACGCAAATTTCTACAATTTTCGAGTCTAAATAAATACCATTATGTATAGATCACCTTCAGTGACCATCCAACTATGAAACAAAATCACCTTCCGTGCTTTTGTATTTATTTTGAGAATTTTACTTTTAGAAATTCACCTATAATTTTGTTAAAACCATAAATGTTTTGAATTTTTGTGAACAGTTATTTTATATGAGTAGGTGAGAGTGAATGAGTGTGCCTGAGTGAATGAAAGAGGGACATTCGCCATTCTTTGCAAGTGTATAAAATCTAGGTTGGAACTCGCAAGTGTTCAGACGATGTAACCGTGGGAACAGAGTCGCCAGTGGTTCCCCATCTTAGTGAATGTCGGATGTCCAAGAGTGTATGGTATTGTACAAGCAGCCAGAACGTTCGCGAGTATTTAAATAATTTCTGGAAATAAAGTAAAGTCTAGTTTTCCTTTCGGTTTGTTAAATTATACAGTAAATTTTGTGTAACAAGAAATCATGACGTAAATGATTCAGAAGTCATGACTGGTGCGTGCTAGATTTTGGCGCGAGGCGCACCCAAAGAGTTAATTCTGATTGGCTGTGTGATGTGTGAGCCAATGAGATGCGAGGACGGTTAGCAGACTAGGAGAGTGAGTCGGAGTGGATGAGGAGTCGCGAAGGAACTGTGATCGAGAAGAGACATGCTTGATGTGTCCTCGCGAATAATGTGTAAAATGAAGTCATAAAACGGCTTCATCGGTTCGGTACTGTGCGATTTGAGACTGGAAGAGTCCAGTAACGCGTAGTGTGAGTTTGAGCGAGTTGTGACTTTTCGTTCCGCGAAAGACGCGAGTAACTTTAATAATTAAAAGCGTGGCGGTACTTCGTAAACTTTTACTAAGTGCTTATGGCGAGCATTAACGTTAAAAAACGAACTATTATTGAACATCGACTGCAAACGTGTATGTTAGAAAATCGTCTGTGTTGCAGTTAAGTAAATTCCGTAACTTTGAAAGCTAATTCTGGCGGGGTTTGAGTGTGGATAGAATTGTGAACTGAACTTTCTTCAAACGTAGATTAGCGGGCTGATGATCAGGCTTAAAGACAATAAAGAGCTTAAATAGAATTACCAACTTCGCGTTCTCGTTTGAGTAATCAATTACTACCATTCCAATAACTCAATTTATTTAGGAAGATTGCTCATAGATTGTATTTCAGCAAACATGTATCGCGGCCTCCGGTGAGCGGCTATTAAATTGCAGTTTCTTCAACACTGCTTTTCTGCAATTTTTCCAGTAGCTGCTATCAGGAGAGGCGAGTGCAGCAACTACCTAAGAAACGAGGTAGGTGAATTTTCTTTCAGGGAAAGGAAACTGCGCGATAAGAGCCTGACCCGTCGCAAGTGGTGCATCGGCCGGGAAATAAAAATAGTAAATTCCAGTGAATTTCAAAAAAAAGCAGTAGTGACAATTACCGGACAATACAGAAGTGCTCGCTATGTGTAGGAACTGTGTAGCGTACAAATTGATATCGCCACGTGAATAGGAAGGACAGTGAAAGTGTCCGTGAACTGTAATGTGTTGTACGGAACGGAAGAATTTTTCGGTGACTACGCGCCGATTGGAATAGCAGTCTACGACGGCGTCTGGCAGACGACGAGCTACGGAGACTACGCAGAGGCGACGACAGCAGTGGCAGTTGGCAGCGCTGATTCGAGCGGGGGCCCGGAAACTGGTACAGCATTGCAGTGTATGGTGAACGGACCCGCAGTTTCATCTAGCAGCAACGCAGCACGCCGAAGCACAAAGTTAAGTACAGTGCTTTTGAAAACTTTGTGTGTTTGTGGAGTCAAACTGAGAAAAATGGCTGAGTTTCAACCGAGTGACAAAAAGGCGGAACTAAGTTGTGATAGTGGGATGGAGACAGGGGAAAATGACCCCATGAATTTTAGTTTAGACGTGTCTCAACCCAATTTCAGTAGTAGTTTGACTGATTCATCCTATGTTAATTATAGTTTGGAGTCAGATCCAAATATGTCAGTGCCCAGTGAGTTACAGTTACCCATGCCGGTAGTTAATGTTAATAGGGACATTGTATCAGCAAATGAGGGGGCGAAGGATAATGTCGCCAGTATGCTGATGAATCTATTAACTAAGATGAACGTGTTGGATTCCAATATGTCAAGTAAAATGGATTCCAGTATATCAAAATTGGAAACTAATATGTCACAAATGGAAACTAATATGTCAAGTAAAATGGATTCAAAAATGTCTAAATTAGGATCTGATTTAAGTAATGAGATGACTAAAATGGGCGCTGATTTAGATTCCAAAATATCCGATCTCAGAGACTGTTGGAAGCAAGATTTAGCAGTGCTCAGTAGTAAAGTAAATGTTGAAATACAGCAGGTTAAACTAGAATGTACAGAAAATATTGTTCAAGTGCAAAGTGAATTGACGACACGAATCGAACAGGTTACTGAGGATCAACAGCAATTTAAATCCCATGTTGATGCAGAATTAGATAAAGTATGTGAGCACATAAAAGTGGTAGAGAATTCCAATGAAATTAATCATGCCGCCTTAGAATGTAAAGTAAATGATACCAAAATTCGGTGTGAGAAACTTGGAGAGCAAGTTGTAAATAAGGTCAATAATTTAGAGACTCACATAAGCCATTTCAGTGAAAGTGTGAATGAGCAACTTTGTGGGCATGAATGCAGACTAACCAAAGTAGAACAGTGTGTTTCTAACCATAGTGGTAGTATAATTTCCAGTGGAATAATTGAATCTACCGAGGTTGCGTATGTTACCCACAGACAGTTTTTAAAATTTGACCCAAGTAAGAACATGCACCCCAGAGAATTTTGGAACGATTTTGAAGACGTTTTGCCGAAAGTATGGAGCGATAAACAAAAGATAGGCTTTATCACTTCAAATTTGATGGGAGAGGCCAGAGTATGGGGGAATTTAGCCTCTGAAAAATACGCGAAATTGTCAGAATTTAAATTAGCGTTCTTTGAGGAATACTGGGGAAAGAGAAAGCAGATGGATGTTCTTAATCGGTTCTGGTCGGGAGAGAAGTATGACCCCAAGAGAGAGGGCATCAAACGATTTGTTCAAAGGTGGGTAACAACTCTGTCCTACCTTAGTAATAAGTTAGAAACAGAACAGATCATATTAGGGGTAGAAAATAAGCTACCGTGGAACTGGAAAACTAAGATCATATCTGCGCCCCGAGATAACATTGACAAGTTCGTACAGTATTTAGAAAGGGTTGAATCCGTCCAAAAAGAAGAAGAAAACATGAGGAGGGAGCATCGCCCGCCTGCTAGGCAGAATGACAATCGCGCGGATGTAAACATTAATAGGATGGGTGTTCAGAGAGGCGGCGGATACCGTGGCAGTTCACGTGGTAGAGGAAGAACATATGTTAACAGGTTCAATGAACGCGAGCAGTATGACAGCGGCCGACAGATGTCAGGAGGTGAGGCGGTCAGCTGGAGGCATAGTGATGACGCACCGCGCTCGGAAAACCATTAATTGTCTACGAGTGTGCTGGCGATCGTAGGCAACAGCGTTTAAAGTTAAATCCGCTGGCAAAACCATTCATAAGAAAGCAGCCTGAACGACCACCTAACATAAATGTTGTTGCTACAAAATTTAGGGAGGATAACGTAAAACAGACCGAGATAGTAGCTTTAAGTCAAGTGGAGGTTAATTAACCAATTAACTGTAAGAATAATCATAAGAAGCCACTTATTGAAGAACTAAGTACTAGTTATAAGGGTAATAATCAGAAAGACATTATGCACAGTAAAACTAATGAAGAGCTGTCGGATAGGGGTGAGAACAGTAATAATGGCAGGGTTGTGACTGTGCTTGATAAGATAATTGATGTTGTAGATAGTTACGAAGAAGAGGATAGATTAGAGGAGGAGGTAGAGGTTAATGACGACGCCTTGGATAGGGTCGTAGAAAAGGAGGTTAATGAGAAAGAGGGGGAAACATTGGAAAAATGTTTTGACTTAGCAATAGTGGATAGGCTAATAGGAGCTGCCACTAGAATTGAGGGTGATAATAAGCATGAAATAAACCCTGTAAGTGTGAATGTGATTGCCACCCAAAAGACAGGCTTCGAAAGGAGAGAAATTGTGCAAGATTTATTGGAGGAAGCAGAACCCAAAATAAATAAAGAGTACTTAGGGCAACCGATAGTAGAGCTAAGAGTATTAAATGAACCAGTTAAATGTTTGATAGATACTGGATCGGAAGTCTGTGCAGTATCCCAGAACTTGGTAAATGAACTCCCTAACAGTAAACAGATTGTTAAGATGCCAGTAAGTGGCTTGAACATTGTAGTAGCAACCGGTAAGACTAAGAAGACAGTAAAACAGGAAGTGTTTCTACCCATAGCATTTAAGGAAGTAGAAATAAGACAGAACTTCTTAGTTATAAATGGACTGAGTGTAGACATATTGGTGGGGGCTGACTTTTTGAATAAATATGAAGGATGGGTGAATTTTTCTACCAATGATGTTATGGTAAAAATTAAGGGTAAACTAATTACTATACCTTTCATCGGTAAGCAGCTATGTGAGGATCCTGAGCAGAATGATTTTCCTATATGTATTTGTAAAACAGAGAAATTCTTGGAGGGCTATAATGAGTACGGTGGCAAAAAAGTAGAGGATCCGTCTGAGCTTGTGAGTGTCAGAAATAGGATCGAGGAGAAATTCCTAGAATTAATTGATATTGATGAAGCAAGAAAGAGAAGGCATGACGCAAGAGCTGATCCCACTAGTTTTCAGGTAGGGGATCTAGTGCTAGTGAAAACTAGGGAAAGATCTAAGAAACTTACGTCAGAAACAAAGAAGTTTACCGATGAGTACGTGGGCCCATTTAGAATCGTAGAGAAGCCTCACCCAAATGCTTATAGACTGGAGTTTGTGAAATCACATAAGGTGTTAGGGCTTAGGAACATTGTGGATTTGAAAAGATATGTTCAAAAGAGAGACGTGGCCAGGAGTGAGTAGATACCTCAGAGAGCTTTGCACTCTTTGCAGAGCTAAGTGCGTGACGAGCACTAGGTCTCGAGTCGTTTGACAATATTTCTTCCACTTTCTTTTCCGTATTGTCAACCTACCTCTTCTTTCATTCAGAACTAAAATTCTATCGTCTTTCCTTCTTCTCTATCGTAGTTTTTAAGTGATAAAGTGTTTAAGTAATGAGTAGGAAAGAACCTCAGTGCAGTATAGGTTAAGCGTAAGGAATGAGTGTAAGAAAAAATCAAAAAGGATTAAGATACCTCAGATAAGTAATAAGTCTCAGTAAAGTAAATGTTTGGCCTAAGGTGTGAGTAATGCCCTTAGAAAGGTAAAATAACTAAGAAATGTAAGAGCCTCAGAAAATATGGTGACGAACATTGAAGCTGTTTGTTAAGTAACAGAACGATATGTTAAGACGTAGCATTAAGCTAATGTTTAGGAAAGGAAATGGAGCAGTACAGCAAAACTGTTCAATGAAGTCAGAGCCTCAGGAGGTGATTTAGTGGTAAAATGAGTAAAGGTACAGTGCAACAAGGTTGACTGTCAAAGGGGTAAAGGAAGTTAAGTTAAAGGGACAGTGCAGCAGGACTGACTGTCAAATGAAGAGAAATATGTGAGAAAAGGAGAAAGAATGAGCATAGTGTTTGGCTAGCTCGATATTAGGAAAAAGTGAGGCTACGAAGGTGAGTAAATAAAAAGCTTAATGTTGGTAACCAGAGGTGGCGTTTGTTGGTAAACAGAGGAGATGTTTGTAAACAAAAGGAAGTGAGGCTACGAATGTAAACAGAGCGGAGGCGACGTTGGTAACTCAGGAGGTGGATGTATGTTAGAAAGTATGGGTAACGAGGTTTCGCAGATTAGTAGGAAACGCTTTAACAAATACTAACCTGAGTGTGTGAAGTATGAGTATGAGAGTTGTAAATTAAACCCGAATGTGACTAGAGAAAACCTGATGTTGACAAGAAATTGAAGTAACTCCAGATATGTGAGATGAGGAAAGTACCCATGACATCGATTCCATTTTTGACCAGAGACACACAAAGCTCCCCAAGTTTGTCGTAGAGATTAGTATAAGGATTGTAGTGTTGATAAATGAATAAGTAAATATGTATTTTTCAGTGTTTAATTTATGATACAGGACTACAGGAGATTGCCTGGAGACAGAATTGTAATATTGATAATTTTGTGTATATTTTATATTGTTGTGTATTGTACAGGAACTGGAGAGTCACCAGTGCTGGCGGAGATTTATTATGTATTTGTGAACTATTTGTAGGAATTGTTTTTCTTAGTATTTCTTAGGTAACCATAACTTGTTTGATTATGAGATGAAGAAGTAATTAAAGAGTAAATGTGCCACTTCGGTACTGCATTAGGAAAGTCAATTCACTTTTCACTTAAAAAAAAAAAAAAAAAAAAAAAAAAAAGTTTGAAAATTGTACATACTGTAAAGTAAATTTTATCAAAAATATGAGACTTTAGAGTCAAGCAGATAGCGCCATTTATCGCTGCTGTAGGTTAAGACGTAGCAGTTAGAAAGGGAACTGAGGCCAGCTGATGTTTCAGGTGCGCCGAAGTAAACAGAGGTGGTAGCACGAGACTTGAAATGGACCTCCCAAGCAGGACCCGGTCGAACTACGAGTGTTATCAAAATCTTAAGTGTAAGTGGTAAAAAAGTGACGCTCACCATAGCGATAGTAGTGTTAGTGTGCGTGTGACGTACATCAAGATAGTATTTAGGTTTGTTTTCTCTTTCAGGAATTTGTAAATAGAATTTTGTAATCTGAAAAATTTTTTTTTGAATGATGATAAAAGTGCATGTTTAGATATAAGATGTTTTGTAGGTCGTCAGCCCTAGGTATAAGTGGATGATTGATGTACAGGAACTATAAATGTTAAATAGCTGTTTGAGTAAATCTTTAATAGAAATTTTTTTAGAAAACTAAAAGTTTGTCATGAATGAAAAAATTTAGTTTCCTCAGGAGGTGTGTGGCGTCGCAACTAGTGCGAGCGCACAGTTTTCTATCAAATATTTACTGTGAAATGTAGACAGACTGTAAAGTAGCCATCAGATTAGCATATGTGCTGTAGCGGGCAGATTACCGGTGTCCGTTCGTCTGACGTCACGACCATATGGCATGTCTGTACCGTGAGAATGTAAGACCTGTGCGCTAACTAGCCGCGTGTATAACGTGGAACTTTCATCTTTAATAACTTCTAACTGAGGAACCTGAGGAAATTAAAAGTTAATATACTAGTTTCTGTTATGAATAAAAATAAGTCATCCAAATTTGAGCTTTGAAACCTGCATATTTTGGAAATTAGAAAAATCTTACAGAAAACGCAAATTTCTACAATTTTCGAGTCTAAATAAATACCATTATGTATAGATCACCTTCAGTGACCATCCAACTATGAAACAAAATCACCTTCCGTGCTTTTGTATTTATTTTGAGAATTTTACTTTTAGAAATTCACCTATAATTTTGTTAAAACCATAAATGTTTTGAATTTTTGTGAACAGTTATTTTATATGAGTAGGTGAGAGTGAATGAGTGTGCCTGAGTGAATGAAAGAGGGACATTCGCCATTCTTTGCAAGTGTATAAAATCTAGGTTGGAACTCGCAAGTGTTCAGACGATGTAACCGTGGGAACAGAGTCGCCAGTGGTTCCCCATCTTAGTGAATGTCGGATGTCCAAGAGTGTATGGTATTGTACAAGCAGCCAGAACGTTCGCGAGTATTTAAATAATTTCTGGAAATAAAGTAAAGTCTAGTTTTCCTTTCGGTTTGTTAAATTATACAGTAAATTTTGTGTAACAAGAAATCATGACGTAAATGATTCAGAAGTCATGACTGGTGCGTGCTAGATTTTGGCGCGAGGCGCACCCAAAGAGTTAATTCTGATTGGCTGTGTGATGTGTGAGCCAATGAGATGCGAGGACGGTTAGCAGACTAGGAGAGTGAGTCGGAGTGGATGAGGAGTCGCGAAGGAACTGTGATCGAGAAGAGACATGCTTGATGTGTCCTCGCGAATAATGTGTAAAATGAAGTCATAAAACGGCTTCATCGGTTCGGTACTGTGCGATTTGAGACTGGAAGAGTCCAGTAACGCGTAGTGTGAGTTTGAGCGAGTTGTGACTTTTCGTTCCGCGAAAGACGCGAGTAACTTTAATAATTAAAAGCGTGGCGGTACTTCGTAAACTTTTACTAAGTGCTTATGGCGAGCATTAACGTTAAAAAACGAACTATTATTGAACATCGACTGCAAACGTGTATGTTAGAAAATCGTCTGTGTTGCAGTTAAGTAAATTCCGTAACTTTGAAAGCTAATTCTGGCGGGGTTTGAGTGTGGATAGAATTGTGAACTGAACTTTCTTCAAACGTAGATTAGCGGGCTGATGATCAGGCTTAAAGACAATAAAGAGCTTAAATAGAATTACCAACTTCGCGTTCTCGTTTGAGTAATCAATTACTACCATTCCAATAACTCAATTTATTTAGGAAGATTGCTCATAGATTGTATTTCAGCAAACATGTATCGCGGCCTCCGGTGAGCGGCTATTAAATTGCAGTTTCTTCAACACTGCTTTTCTGCAATTTTTCCAGTAGCTGCTATCAGGAGAGGCGAGTGCAGCAACTACCTAAGAAACGAGGTAGGTGAATTTTCTTTCAGGGAAAGGAAACTGCGCGATAAGAGCCTGACCCGTCGCAGGTGGTCACTTAACTGTCTTACAGAAGTATTTACGACACCAGTTTCCGCTACAGTGGCAGTCTCATATAAAAAATTTCACAGGTCAAGAATTTGCGTTACACATCTGTAGAATCAAAATCCTATTGATATAAAAGTGTCTAAAAATTTTTTGTCGGCATTGTTTTACATTGACGCATTTACATACATTTCATAACTCTTAAAGTACGATTCTTGGTTTCCAACAACCTTTTTCACAAACCAGAGTCCCTAACCACTACTCATTATTCCTTTCCTTATTCGTCGACACTTCTTCAATATTTCATCAAAACAGATACGTAGCATAATCAAATAACTCATATAGCATCAGCTTATTGATCATAAACATACCGCAACAGCATAATACATATCGTCATCATAACATCATAAAACCTCAGCCAAATCTCAAAAACATCGTAGCTTTCTGCAATAGCTTCAAAACCTAAATAATATTCTCTGCTCATTTCAATAGTGTCATCTACCACAAACGTACTTTAAAAATCATCATCCCATACCAAATACATCATTAAGAGCTTTCATAGTATCACAACGGTTCCGAAAAAATATGAACATTTCACAAAGTACAGACCAAATACAATTTCATAAGTCGGCAATTATCCAACTGTGTAATTGCGTAAACATGTGTCACTGACGTAATAAAAAAAATGTTTGTCTCTCAGTTAAATGATCACATAGCTGTGTAATTATGTGTTAGAGACATATGGTATCGATGTGTAAAGTTGTATAAGAAAATATCATATTAGCTAGGGCTCCTTGTGCTTGCCACACATGGTACACAAAGTAAGCGTGTACCCCCCTGAGGATTAATGTAATTATACCATCAAGTGTTACAAATTACAGCAATGGAATGAAATGAGTCACAGAAAACCTTTGTATCATTGTACTTCCAATATCTTTAAATATAAATGTTTTAAGTACAAAATTAATCACTCAAATACGTGTACTGTAGCGCTAAACTGTGCGTCTTGTTGTAAGCTAATCTCTGTGGAAGTGTCGTAGTTATCGTCCTCCGAAGGCTAAGGTCTGCAGAAGTCAATGTACTTACCTCATGATAAACAAAAGTGAAATGCTTTGCGTATAGATATCTTAGTTATTACGTTTATTGCTGTGATGAAGAAAGTACTGTGCTGTAATGTATTGTTGTGCTACGGAAAAGGCTGTCTCATTGTAGCTATACCACAAAAGTTACTACTAAAACATGTTTTACTTTCCAGAATAATTCAGAAAAACTGTGCAGATATAAAACAGATACACCGCAAAGGTAACATTGTAAATTGTCACTCATTAGTAGCGTCGTGATATAATCGTGTAGCTGTCACATATACTAACCACTGTGTCATCTGGTATCTCACAGAAAGTACGTTAAATCCAGAATGTATCTTCAAGTAAACCTAAATGTTGTATTAAAATGTCATTAGCAGTACCAGTATATGTCCTAAGTATGTAAGCCTGATAGTCGTTACATTATCGTGCAACTAACAAGCAAGAATGTACAAATACAACACTGTGTCGTCTGTTCACTATAACAATGCATTCGTAATTTCTGTTTAAAAATGTTCCCTAGGTTCTAGACTGGATCTTTAACTTCAAACATTTTTGTATGTTAACAATTTCTTAAGTCTGACAAAGCATACTAGGTATGTGAAGTGAAAAGTTTTCTGGCAAAGACAAAGTTAAAAAGCAGATTATCTTTCAATAAACGGTTTTACATGTGAAATGTGGTGTAAACCTTTACTCTTCCTAGTACGCAGAGTTTCAACTTAGAAGTAATTATCATGTTGTATACATCGGTAAAGAATACTGGAGTTTTACTCAAGGTTAGCGCCTATGTTATTTTTCTCTGAGGCAGCCGGCGTACGCGGCTGCCTGCGGTGCAAGTCATCGTCTGTTCCTTTGTTGGTGCGCGTCGTTGTTGGGATTTGGAGACCTAACTTCTACAAATTCACTTTGTCGAGAGGGCAATGCCCTGTTTGAATCCCGCCTGTTCTGATGCAATTCAGGTCTGTCGTTTCGATCATATCGTCTGTCGTCATGTCGGTAGATTCCATAGTTTCTTTCTTGTCGGTCACGTGGTGGAGAATTTCTCCCTGAATCGTAAGTGCGCGCTGGTCCGTTGCGTCTGAAGTTATTCTGTCTCCCTTGATAATAATTGTTTTTGTTCCCATATTGTCTGTTTCTACGGTTATCTCTGTCATATTCATTACTACGGAAATGCGATCTTTCTCTGTAACTATTATTACTCTGCCAGTGGTTATCATATGGGTGGTGTCTGTTTTGGTCACGATTTGCGTTGTAAGAATAGACTTGTCGTGTCCATTTATTATTTCTTTCATCGCGGAATTGTGACGGATGTGACCTGTAGTTGTTGTGTTCCTGTTTTCGCGTTCCGCGATTGTCAGTGTCAATTTCCAGTTCTTGTAACAGTCCCTGAAAAGCTTCAATGTCGTCTTTGCATCGTCCTGCTAAAATAATATGTCGTAAATGTTCAGGCAGTTTGATTAAGCAAATGCGGATGAGTTCTGAGGGGCTGTATGGGTTTGAAAGGTAATGCAACATGTCTTCAAAATATTTCATAAGACTGGAAACTTCAGATTGTTCGAAACGTTTCATCATTATGATGCTATGTTTTACTCGGTCTTGTGTAGCTTGAGACCAATATGCTGAGAGGAAGGCATGATAAAATTCTCCTTCACTGTGACAATCCTGAATTACTGATCGCATTCTTACAGCTGGTTCATTCTCCAAGTAGCCACACATAAATTCTAATCTGTGCTCTAATGACCAGTTGGCAGGAAAAGAAGGAGGGAATTGATGGAGCCACGCTTGTGGATGAATGTCGTTGCCAGAATTCTTAAATGTTTTGAATTTACGTGCAGTAATGAACAGCTTATAGTCAAAATCATCGTGTCGGCGAGTAGCATATCGGTCATTGTTACGTCGTGTCGGCGGTTCAATCTCAAAATTCGGTGCACCTTGCCAATTTCTTTCATGATTTCCGAAATGCCCTGTATTATTATTTTGTGGCTTTTCCGTATTTCTAAGTTCCTCTTCCCGTGTTGGAGAGCGAGTGTCCTCTGAAATATGTAATTTTTGTATTACCTGCATCAACTGATCTTGTACTTCCCGGATTTCTCTTTTGTATTGCGTATTAATTTGATTCTGATTTTGTCTGAATTTCTTAATTTGTTCGTACTCTTCTGTGTCAGTGATGGCTACAGGTCTTGTGTCATTCAGATCATCATCTACCTTTGCAGATAAATTAGTGAACTGATCCGAAAGTTCGGCTACTTTCTCCGATAGTGAACACATTTCCTCAGTGTGTTTTTCTGAAGCAAGTTCAGAGTGTCCATTTGTGTTGAAACCGAATCGCTTTGTCCTTTAAGTTTTCCCAAGTTCTTGCAAGTTGCGTAACCGAATCGGTGAATGCAACGGAGTCCATTTTAGGTTGCAAGGTGTCGTGATTTTCACGAACAATAGTTTGCAGTTCTTTTATGGCTGCTTCGTGATTCTGTAATGCATTTTCATGCCGCGAAAAAATAGGTTGAAAATGCTCACAAATTTGTGTTTTAACGTCATTACAGATTTTTTGACATTTCGATTCAATGTTATGTAACTCAGTAGTTAAATCTTCACGTGTTTGTTCAAGTGTGGTGTCTAACTTCCAAAGATTTTGTTCCATTGTGTCTAACTGTTGCTGTGTTTGTCTCTGGTGTTGTTCCATTGTGTCTAACTTTTGAAGCTTTTGCTGTGTTTGTCTCTGATTTTGTTCCATTGGTTATAACTTTTCAAGCTTTTGCTGTGTTTTTCTCTGATTTCGTTTCATTTGTTGAATTAATTGCAATAAATATGTAATAGTGTCTGGAATCTGTTCCTCTATGCTTTTCGGCAGTGCATTTGCACCGGCAACATTCACATTTCGACAAGCAGAAAATGTGTCTTGACTTATTTGAGAAAACGGTGAGGACGCAAAACCTGAATCTACAGTATTTGCAAGATTGTGTCCTGTCATTTCGGATTCCTGACGCGAGTTGTTGCCGACCGATCGATCGATAATGCATTCCTGTTCACTAATTGTTTCACTGCCTACACCATTATTTGCAACCCGCTCCATTTCCCTATGCACAATTACCAATTTACTACTTTGAACATTAGTTGATTCATTACTCGCTGGCGCTAACACACTGCTTTCGTCTTCACTGTCATTTCTCAGTTTACTTTGTAGCCTAGTATTACGTTTTTCACACGCCATTATTGTCACAATATTTCACATGACAACACAGAAAAACACAATTTGAAGAGCAAAAATAAGAGAACATATTGACATACCAAATAATATCTAGTTAATTGCAAGCGCAGCTGCGAAATACTTGGTGCAAATCTACATGCATGCCACAATTGTTTTACTGTACAACAATGAAAAACTACAACTACAGAAGAAAATCTCTCTACAATTACACGCTAGCAATAAACAAATTACCAGAAAAAAATCAGAAGATTCCAGCGAGGCATCCTCGGCTAAGGGTCGACATATGAAACGTCCCCTTAGCAAAATTATACATAACTGTGTTTAAACTAACACATATTATTTTTAGCGCAACGCAATCTGACTTTCAAAAATCCCTACAAAAGAATGGCCCTGACTAACATTAACCTATACCTTTCACAAATCACTTACCTCACCAAAAATCTTCGTTACTCGAACTACTGCAATACAGCGAGCGCCACTACTGCCAGCTAAATAAAAGATTCAGACTACGGAAGGCACTAACTACTGATAGGCACAGTTAGCGAATGAAAGATTTTAATAGAGAACAAACAATGTATTTACCATAATAGTCATAATATATATAGCAGTTCATGACATCCAGTCTTACAAATTTCGAAAGTCCGCCATCTCTCTCCTCACATCCACCACTGCTGGCGGCTCACCTCCAACTGCGCAACGCTACGCGCTGTTAACATCCAGCTGCCGTTGCCCAACACTACAATGGCGAGTATTACAACAATGCCAACAAGCCACTAACTGCACACAGCACCGCCAGTGATTTTTCATACAGAGCGCTATGTGGCGTTACCAATAAAAAAACCTAAACAGCCTACTTACAGCTTGAATGACTAATGGCAGGCAGATCTTGTATGTGTGGATAACTATTCATGAGTAAATAAAGGTGTCAAATACTCTTTAATGGTTATTGTATGTATTCAAAATTCGCTTATCATTACAGGTAAAAACAAAATGCAGAAGGCAGTTGCATAGGTGTTTCAGCAATTGTTGTAGACAGGGACAAACTACTATCCAGGCAACCTTCAAATAGATCATGGAGGCGAGTTTTATGATAGGTATTTGAAGGCGGTAATGGAGCGGTGTGGAATAAACGAGTGTTCAACATAGTCCCACATGAAAGCGATTGCTGTTTGAAAAGACGATAAAAAACCATATGTCGATGCATTTTAACCTTTGATGATCAAATAAAAGGGTGGATGTTTCCCACATATAATTAGGTTGTATAAATGAACTATACGCAGGCCGCTGTGGCAGAGCGGTTCTAGGTGCTTCAGTCCGGAACCGCGCAGCGGCGGCCGCTACGGTCGCAGGTTCGAATCCTGCCTCGGGCATGGAGGTGTGTGAGGTCCTTAGGTTAGTTAGGTTTAAGTAGTTCTAAGTCTAGGGGACTGATGACTTCAGATGTTAAGTCGCATAGTGTGTAGAGCCATTTGAACCAATTTTAACTATATGTGACACAATAAAAGTGAAACCAATTGATGTTCTTGATACTGAACTTCTAAACGCAGTGCACAATCATATTAAACTAGTGGACCTTCGCAAAAAGTAATTTAACGTAAGTTATTTTGTAAATATTTCACAGTATAATACAGCTTCTGAGAAATCTTTCTCTCTGAAATGGTCAATTTCCAAAGAACGGCAGAGGTGAAACAATTTCTGGAAGCTTTTACAGGGAGTAATTAAAGAGAAGCTCTGAACCAGCTGTGTTTTTCATAGAGCACGCCATTAAGGCATCGGGGGTAAGTCCTTAGTTAAGTGGTTTAGTTTCCCGTAATCACACAGCAGCTTTGTGGATGTGAGTCATTTGGTATATAAGATCACCCTCAAACCTCAGACTGTTTAATAGTGTAACACGAGAGGTAGGCAGTGCATCAGCAAAGGAAGCGGTAGTGTCCTAGGCGAAATACCTGTGGTTTACCTTTTCCTACATCTCACTACCGTGAGCGTGGATCACAGCTGCAAAACATCCATTACATGATGGTGAGGTATTAATCTGTTAAATGAGGCTTGCGAGGGACATGAAATCGCATATACTGCAAATAAATGTTAGGAGATCATGCGGAAGATCGAATGTTAGTAGATAAAGCTAGGGAAATACATGCAAGAAAATCCACCTGTGTAGGGCAGCATATTGCAGCATTATCAGGTGATAAAAAATGTACACCAAACTTAAATTGGGTTTGGGAGTAAATTTCTGAGAAGTTATGACCGCCATCTGTCCATACACTAAAGGAGGAAACCCAAGTACGTTTAAAAAATTCAATCCATACATCAGGGTCAGCAGCAAAAAAAATCCTGGCATGGAAAGAGTAAGAAGAAGAGGGTTCATTAAAGCAACTAGGGTTCTACCAGTATCTCAGACACTTGGTGGAATTATTGTATCTGTAATTCGTGCACTGGCGAACTCTCAGTGACTGGCTCTCTAGCCAGAGAGGCAGCAGCCATTGCCTGAACAGTGAAAAATGCAATATGTGCCCAGAAACAGCTGTATGAGTCGAGAAGAGTAAGTAGGACGATGGAATCTCTGGATATCGGCGAATTGTTGTACGTAGAACGACACAGGAAAGGACTTCGGCAGTTCATTAAAAAACATCTCCTGGCTATACTATCCAACAGACCACTTACACTTATTAGACGTCTGCTTCAACTCGTCAAATAGTCCAGCATTTCAATATTTCGTGGCGTGTTTATGCAGAATACATTACGGAAGACTATGTGGAAATGTGAACAATCTCGGACTGTATATTTCGATGTTATAGGACGACTGGAACTCAGTGTGTTACAAAACTGTTACAATGTCTACAACTTTGATTCGTTCAGAGCCACACACCCACCAGAAAAATTGCACCGCTACTTCACCAGCAACCATATTTTCTACAATTTTCGATGTTCCCAAGCTTCAATACATACTTTTGTGGAAAGTTTTGCCTGAGGTTACTTGCGATGACTGCATACAAACACGCATGATGAACATTACTGCGCCAGTTGAGGTTTGGATGTCATTTCATACACACTGCCTTTAAAGGACCGATCACCAGTTTTATGTGCATATTACTTTCTACCAATCGATTTAAGCAAGGGCGATTGGAGTATCACATATATGCAACATCATTCCTATTGTCAGCAACACAAACAAACTACATTTAGAACTTGATGGTAAAAAAAGATGTTGTGGGTATAACACATGGTGCATATGATATCGATTATTAAAACAAATTTTTCAAACAGTCTGTAAAATGGTCTGGATGATGTGCAAAAGGCATTAAACTTAATTGGAAATAAGCACGACACCGGCGACAATGGACTTCAGGTGGAAAGGTTCAATAGGGCCACTGATAGGTTAAGCGGGAAGTCAGGTTTTGCAACTTCCACAAGCATTTCAGAAGTCAGCTCAGCCAGTAGTCAGGACAGTTCACGTCAAGTGTAATATCGCAGTGAACGGGTCTCTCAACAACAAATTGATTCACACAACCTACTCATTTTTCCACACAATTGGCCCTGGATATGAGATCGTTGAGATGCCCACCAATGTCACATACTCCCAGTGACGGTCCAGACATTAGACCATCTAGAGCTCTTTATAGTAGACCAGGAGGGACACCTAACTGACTTTCATGGTGAGAAAATCATAATATGTCTGCACCTAAAGCAGGATGGGCATAGGGTGTGCAACCACCACACACAGCCTTCAATGTACCACCTTACAGTGGAGACACAACACGATAACATGGAAGAACTACCAGTCCCTTAAATCGACGACTTGAGTTACATCCTACTCCTGGATGTAAATAGTTTATACAGGCATGCCACATAACAATCTCTGCCAACTGAAACGTTTCAGTGGCTACCTGATGATGAAATCATCAGATTAGGTTATTCCAAAGACGTGACTGCAGAGTCTCATGTAGGGGGTGACATGTTGGCAGACATGGCATGGTCTAATAGTTTGCATGATATAAGATTTGTCAGTATGTCTGGAGCACCGAGTTCAACCAACTGGTTCTCTCCCCAAGCTGATGATGACACTAGTGGATAAACAGAGATACATACTGTAATGCGTTACAGAAACCTCCAACAATGTCACATTTTGAGACTGGAAATAGATTCATCCATGCTATTCCTTTCAAGCAGTCACGCAGTACATATTGATATTAACATCAAAAAGAGGGATTCCACAAATGAATTATAATTTTCAACAAAGATTTCGTCGCTCTGGAGATGACTAAGGTCATAGTAGAGTTTATGAAACTAGTTTACGATGACAAGTGTATATTTTGACCTATCCAAACTCCACATGTACCAGTTCCATGATGGGTTTGCAAAATATCAGTTTGCAGACCCAAAGTTACTTTATGTGGACAGCTTCAGCTAGAGCTAAAGCTGTGATTGAGATAAAGGAATAAGGTGCCGCCACAGCTAAAGCTGTGATTGAGATAAAGGAATAAGGTGCCGCCACAAGGCATTCGACACATGTAGATATAATACTTACGGCATAATACTTGCAAACAAAAAGATTATCGGCCTAATGAAAAAGGAGGTGAATGGGTTGAATACTGACAAATTGTTGGTAATAAATCAAAAATGCCTGCAAAAGACAGGCGAAGGGTGTGTGTTATACAGCCTCAATGGCTCTCATGACGGAAGACTACTTGGGATACCTGCTTTATGGGGCTCCTTCACATATGGTGCGCCAAGAAAATATTCAGTCATGAGGCCATGCCACACATGCTGTGTAGCAAGCGAAATTCAGTCTGTCACATCACGACGATAAACGGATTATTTGTAGTGATGGGACTCAATGGATAGTGTTCACTTGAGTGACAGAGAGAGAGTGTGGAAGTGTTTATTTTGCGTACGTTGTATACATTGTGGAAATGTGTGTGTGTATGCAGAATAGTGCAGTGAATTTATTTAGTGTAAATAGATCTGCATATTTCTGTGAATGTGTGTGCATACCTGCTGTGTGTTTGTGAACTATGTGTGTGGAAAAAATGTGTACACATCTGAAGCTATAAAATTGTATAGTTTCATTAGTTTTTTTACCTGCTCTTACAGTTCGTCATCACAGACTTTTTAACAAAATAAATGACTGCTAAACTGTATACACTGTTAATGAAGAGAACAGATGTTACACAATATGTACCTTCTTATATACAAACCAAATTTAGAATCTTCAAACTCAATCACATTAGCAGTGCCATTGCATATAAATGTAAAAGACAGTTCTGCTGAATACTTTAACATCCAAATCCACAAAAAATAAACGTAAAATATATCCACATAAGGAAGGAGATAAATATTCACTTGATGCCTGTTTACGAGGCAGTCTCCACCCCTTCCAAACTGACTGTAGTCGTAGTCTAGATATGTCTCAATTTCAGAGAAAAAGTATTGACGGCAGTTGAAAGATGTATAATAAATGAATTAATAAGAGATGCTCCTGCTACCCATGGCACGCAAAACAAGTCAGAACACTGTTGCAGAAGCAACGAAACAAGCACGCCTAATTTAAGAGAAAGTAATATCTCCAAGACTGACGATGTTTTCCTGAAGCTCGAAGTTTAGGACGGACTTCAATGTGAGATGCTTTTAATAACCTCCACAACGAAATTCTGTCCCGAAATCTGGCAGATCATCCGAAGCAATGCAACCTGTATGTAAACTACACGAGCAGCAAAACACATTCCATACCTTCAGTGCGCAACAGCGGTGGTAGTGTTACCAACCACATTGTCACAGTATCGGAATTACTAAACACTGTCTTCTTTCGCCAAAGAAGACGAAGTAAATGTTCCAGAATTTGAATCAAGCACAAATTCCAACATGAGTAATTTAGAAGTAGAGATGCTGTGTGTAATGAAACAGCTTAAATTACTTAATAAAGACAAGTCCTCTGGTCCAGACCATATACCAGTTAGGTTCCTTTCAAATCATGCTGATGCAATAGGTCCATACTCAGCAGTCAAAAGCAACCAATCGCTCGACGAAAGATCTTTACCTGGAGACTGGTAAGTTGCACAGGTCCAGCTAATACTCAAGAAAAGGAACAGGAGTAATCGGCTGAATTACAGACTCATATATCTAACGTCCATTTACAGTAATATTTTGGAACATATATTGTTTTCGAACACTATGAATTACTATTTATTAACAAACAGTCAACACTGGTTCAGAAAATATCGTTCTTGTGAAACACAACTAGCCCTTAATTCACACAAAATTATGAGTGCTTTTGACAGGGGATCTCAAATTGATTCCATGTTGCTAGATTTTCAGCAGGTTTTTGACAGCGTTCTTCAGCAGAGACATCTAATCAAATTTCGTGACTATGGAATACCGTCTCAGTTGAGCGACTGGATTTGTTATTTCCCAGCAGTAAGGTCACAGTTCGTAGTAATTGACGTACAGTCACCCAACAAAGCAGAAGTGATATCTGACGTTCCCCACGGAAGTGTTATATGCCCTCTGCCGGTCCTGATCTACATAAATGATTCATGAGACAATCTGAGCAGCTCTGTTTGATTGTTTGCAAATGATGCTGTCATTTACCGTCTAGAAGAGTCATCAGATGATCAAAATCTACTGCAAAACGATCTACACAAGATATCTGTGTTACGAAAAGCGGCAGTTGTCTCTAAATAATACAAAGTGTGAAGTCATCCACATGAGTAATAACAGGAATCTGCTAAATTTCGGTTGCAAGATAAATCACACAAACCTAAAGGCTGTAAATTCAACTAATTACTTAAGGATTACAATTACGAACAACTTAAAATGGAACGAAAACGTAGATACCCAAGGATCGCGATCTATTGGCAGAAGACATAGGAGAGGCAACAGGCCTACTAAAAAGACTGCCAACACAATGCTTGTCCATCGTCTTCAGGAGCATTCCTGTACGGTGTGCACGTCAGGTAGGTTTCACGGAGGACATCGAAAAAGTTCAAAAAACGGCTGTTCGTTTTTTATTATAGCGAAACAGGGGAGAGAGTACCACGGATATGATGCACAAAGTGGGATGGCAGTCATTAAAACAAAGACGTTTTTACTTGCGACAGGATGTTTTCACGAAATTTCTCACAAACTTTCTCCTCAGAATGCGAAAATGTCTTGTTGCTGCCTGTCTACATCAGGAGAAATGATCATTCTGATAAAGTAAGTGAAATGAGCAAGCACGAAAAGATTTAGTGTTCTTTTCCCACGCGATCTTCGAGAGTTGGACGGTAGAGAACTAGCTTGAAGGTGGCTCAATGAACACCCTGCCGGTCACTTAATAGTGAATTTCAGTGAGACAGGAAGCTGTAGATAAAAGAGTAAAAAATCGAGGCACACGTCAAGCGTGTATATAGAACATTAGTTTAAAGAAAGTGAGGTAGGAAATGTGATTCAGTTCACAAAATATAAAAGTCATTACTTCATGGCAGTTTGACTGCATACAAATGTAAAAGTTAGTTCCACTGGAAATAAATGTATAAAATGAGAGACATATCAGGCGTGTATGAGATATGAAAAGTGATTCACAAGGTATATAAAGTCGCTGCTTCATGTCTGACGATGATGACTGTAGACTTTTATATCTTGGATTTTGAAAGTAAGCATTTGAATTTTCCCAACTTCTTTTCGTTAGTAATTTACCGCCAGTGAACAACTATATTGGAGGGAAACCGCGATTTTTGGGTAATAAATCGTATAAATTAGGTAATAGAATTACAGCAACAACAGAAAAAGTGTGGCTGAAAGTAACACCTCATTAATAATCGTAATTAACTGGAGCGCCATCTGGCATCAATCCCAGAGTGACGAGCAACACTCAAGCACTGCTCGACTGACGGTTTTCTCAGCTCTGTCCTTTGTGGGTGGAATACATATTCTGTGGATTCTTGCCATGAAGCTCAGTTCGGCATCTGCGCGGTTATTTTTATATGGTCGTTCAAGTCGCTTTGTACGTTTACATCTACATATTTTGTGGAAGTCACTGTTTCCAGTGGTTGTTCTGAAATCATGTGATCGTAGAATAATGGGTCTTTTTGTTTATGCGCAATACCCTCCACTTGCTTATGCTGAGTATCTGTTTGTAATTCCTACACCGATCACGTCTTCTTGCATCTCACTACAAATCTCTAGTGTTGCTATTTCTCTACATCCAACAGCATCATCTCCGAAAAGCCTCATGCAGCTTCCGGTGTTATCCACTAGATTGTTTATACATATTCTGGAAAGTAATGGTACCATACCACTGTTCGCAGTTACCCTGCTGGGATGATATTCCACACGCTTGTATTTTGTCCATTAGGTGGCGGTGGGGAACAGCATCGAACGCCTTCCGGAAGTCAGGTAGCAGGAGATCAACCTTCGCCGCGGTATCTGCTGTTTTCTGAGACTCGTGGACAAACGGAGGGAACTGGGTTTTACCCGAACGCTTTTTCTGGGCCCACGTTGGTTCCTAGAGAGGAGATTTTCGGTCTCCAGAAATGTCATTATTTGCGAACATCTACTTCTACATCATAATTCGATAGCCACCTGAGAGTGTAACGGTGAGTACTTTTGGTACCACTAACTGACGCCCCTTCCCTGTTCCACTCGCGAATGCGTGTGGGAAAAAGATTGTCAGTAAGCGTCTAGATTAGCTGTAATTTCTCGAATTTTCCATTCGTGGTCATTGCGTGAGATGTATGTGGGAGGAAGTAAACCTCTCCGTGATGCGCAACGCTTCTTTGGGAGCGTCTGCCACCGAAGATCGATAATCATATTTGTAACGATTCCGTGCCGAATAAACGATCCCGTAACGTAACATGCCGCTCTTCGCCGGATCTTTTTTATCTCTTTTATCAGCCCTACCTGGTACGGATCCCGGATAGATTAACGTTACTCAAGAATCGGTCGAACAAGTGTCAATTCCTTCATGGATGAGTTACATTTGTAAGTAGGCTGTTTAGGTTTTTTTTTTTTTTGAATTGGTAACGCCACGTAGCGCTTGGTATGAAAATCATTGGCTGTGCTGTGTGCAGTCTGTGGCTGGTTTGCATTGTTGTCTGCCATTGTAGTGTTGGGCAGTTGGCTGTTAATAGCGCGTAGCGTTGCGCAGTTGGAGGTGAGCCGCCAGCAGTGGTGGATGTGGGGGGAGAGATGGCGGACTTTTGAAATTTGTAAGACTGGATGTCATGAACTGCTATATATATTATGACTATTAAGGTAAATACATTGTTTTTTCTCTAATAAAATCTTTCATTCGCTAACTATGCCTATTAGTAGTTAGTGCCTTCCGTAGTTTTAATCTTTTATTTAGCTGGCAGTAGTGGCGCTCACTGTATTGCAGTAGTTCGAGTAACGAAGATTTTTGTGAGGTAAGTGATTTTTGAAACGTATAGGTTAATTTAGTCAGGGCCATTCTCTTGTAGGGATTACTGAAAGTCAGATTGCGATGCGCTAAAAAAATATTGTGTGTCAGTTTAAGCACAGTCCTGTACATTTTTTCTAAGGGGACGTTTCACATTCCTTCAGATTTTTTGCTATGAATCTGAGTCTGGCATTCGGCTTTTTATACTGTTTGTTTTATGCAGTCATTCCAATTAAGATCGCTCTGGATAGTTAGTCCTGGTTACTCCAGCAATTTGTCACCAATAGTGTAGTTGCACTGTAGTGGACTCCTTTTCCTATGTATGCGTAAAATGTTACATTTATTTATGTTCAGGGTCAACTACCAGAGCCTGTGTCATTCATCAATCCTCTACAGTTCGCTCTGCAAATCGATTTGACTGACTCCCGGCGTCATTACAGTCTTATAGACAACCTATCATCTCCAAATAGTGTTAAGGAGCTTTCCGACGCTTCCTACTAGGTCATTTGTATACACTGTAAACAGTAACGGACCTATCACATTTCCTTGGAGTACTCCGTGTTTCCGGGAATACCATTCTATCCCTAGGTTTTGATCCATTAAGAAAGACGTGTTTAATTCTATGTAAGGAACCCTCGAATCTAGTCGCAAATGTGGTCTGAAAATCGGTAATCTCGTATTTTATTCACTAAACGTCAGTGAGGAATGGTGTAAAATGCCTTCTCGAAGTTAAGGAATACGGAATCATCCTGTGCGCCGGCATCTACTGTACTGTGGATCTCGTGGCGGAACAGGGCGACTTGAGTTTCGCTTACTTCTGCTTGCAGAATCCATATTTATTTTTATAAAGCAGATTTTCGCTCTCCAAAAAGGCATAGTTTTGCGCTTATTTCCAGTCGCTATGTATCTTTTGTTGCTACAGTGATGTGCGATAAACTGCTGCTAGAATGAAGGTACATTCTTTCGCACAATCTTTGTAGAATTTTATAGCTATCTCATCAGGTGTGAAGCCTTTCCAAAAATAAATTATTGTAGTTGCTTTTCTCCGGTTCGACGTTCATGCGATGACTGGAAGGATGGTGTGTTACCATCTTCGCTGTGAAATAACTTCGGAAGACCGAATTTAGTATTGCGCCCTTCTCTCCGTTATATTCAGTTTCACTGCAAGTATGGTCATTGAGTGAACTGATAGATGATTTACAACCACTGATTTTACGTGAGTCCAAATCCTCTTAGGGTTTTTACGCGGATCGCTTGACAAAATCTTACTTTCAAAGTCATTGAACATTTCTCTCATTGCTCTACTTACTCTCATTTTCGCTTCGTTCAGCTCTCGTTTCTCAGCTAGGTTTTGGCTTCTCTTGAGTCTGTGATGAAGCTCTCTTTGTTTTCGTATCAGTTTTCTAGTACGGCTATTGAACCACGGTGGGACTTTCCCATCCCTTAAGGCCTTGTTCGGAACATATTTGCCTCAGGCATATTGAAAGATCCTTTTGAGTATTTTTGTGCTCTACATCTTAATCCTCAGCACTGAATTCTTTGAATTCTTGATGTTGACTACTCAGTTACACTGCTATTTGTACCCTGTCACTCTTGCTAAGCAAAAATGTTTTCCAACCTTTCTTAACATTCCTTGTAAAACCTGTGACCATAGCTCCTACCACAGCCTCATGATCACTGATGCCTTCCTCTACGGTAACTAATTGGATAAGTTCATGTCTGTTTAATTCTATGAGGTTTAAAACGTTACCTTCATCGGCTAGTTCTCTAATTACCTGATCGGAGTAATTTTTACACAAAACATTCAGAATAAGTCACACGGATCACTGTCTCTGGCATCAGTTTTGTTGGTATGACTCTTACAGTCTACAAATGGTATGCTGAAGTCACCCCCTATTAGAACGGCATAATCTGTAAAATTACTAACGATACTCTGCAAGTTCCCTCTGAAGCGCTCCGCCACTACAGCTCCAGACTATGGCGGTCTATAAAAGGATCCGATTACCATTTCTGACCGACCTTTGATGCTTAACTTACCCAGATTAATTCACATTCACTACTCGTGGTTAAAATTCTTTACTGTGATAAATACGCCGCCTTCATTGGCAGCTAATGTATCCTTACCATAAATATTCCAATCTGAACTTCATCGCTGTTCACTTCTCGTTTTAACCATCTCACTTCTCGTTTTAATCAACTTTCCGTTCCTCATACTATCTGAACATTATACGGCTCAATAAGGATAGGACAGAGAGGCGCACGTTGCAACAGGGGTAAATTGCAACATAAGCATTTTCCGTGAAGTATCGTATCAGGTGCTGTCATTATTTGGAGGCACTTTCAACTGCGCGGTATCCTCACTGTATGGGAGTCGGCGCTAGAAGATGTTTTCTATTAGATAAACTGCAAAAGAATTTAATATTTGCTACTGTACCCTTTCTCGATACATCAAAAAGGAAAAGGAAACAGATGGAAACGTTACTTGTGGGTACTCTAAACACATGAAAGTGTTTTCAGACAGCCAGGAAAAAATATTCAGGGATTACATCGTGAGATCCAGCGAAATTATGTTCGGATTGACCAAATAGGAATTACGAAAACTAGGGTATCTTTGGGCAAAATACTTTAACTTGAAAATTCCATCACCTTGGGCACAAAATGAAATAGCTGGGGCCGATTCGCTTTCAGGATTTTTGGAGAGAAACAATGATATTTCCCTCAGACACCGGAAAGCACAAGTCTGGGAAAATAGAAAAAATGTTGGGGAGTTTTTCCAAAAATTAAGAGATGTTTATTCTCAGCACCCTCTTCCCCCTTCCAGAATTTGGAATATGTATGAAATGGGTGTAACTACAGTGTTGAAGTCAAACAGGACAGTTGCGCAAAGAAGTGTGAAGCAAGTTGGAATTGTGAGCTCTGCTGAATGGAGAAAACTGGTAACAGTAGCAGCCGCTACATGTGCACAAGGGACATTCATTCCACCCATGATTAATTTCCCAAGAAAAAATTTTAAAGATTATTTTATCTGTGACGGGCCCATTGGATGCATTGCTGTTGCCATAGGTTTTGGATGGATATTGGAGCAATCTTTTGTGATGTTTCTCGACAAGTTTATTAGGCAAACCAGACCAATAAAACAAACTCCTGTCCTACTACTGCTGGACAACCATTTGTCCCATTTCAGTATAGAAGCTCTTAATAAATGTAAGAACAGTCGTGTAGTGGTCCTATCTTTTCCTCCCTACTGTGCTCACGAATTACAGTCCCTTGATGTAAGCGTTTACGGTCATTTCAAGAAGATGTGCTCCAGGGCATCTGATTCCTGGTTGAAATCAAATCCAGGAAATGCCTTCCATTACAAACAAAGACTTCTCTCCACTTTCACACCAGCAAACATCACTACAGGATTCTCAGCAACAGGCACAGGCAAATTCCAAGAAAGTGACTTTTCTGTATCTTTTGTGACCGATGGGCCAGTTCCAGAAGAAAAACTTTCAGATCCTCTGGCTAACTCAGAGAATGTGGCGAATGTTGTCAATTCTGTTCCACGTATTTCAGCAGAGAAACATTTTTCCCCTGGACATATTCGTCCTTTCCCTTAAACTGGACCAAGGAAAGAGAGCAAGCGCGGAAGAAAGAAGAGGAAGTGTGCTATCTTAACACACACGAGCGAAAATCAGGCTCTAGAAAAAGAAATGGAGGAGAGAGATCACAAGATGGCATCGAAGAATGGAAAGAGGTAACAAACGAAAAGGAGGAAACAAAAAACAAGCAGCAAAAGAAAACTGCAGTTCCATCCATCTTCCGAAGAAGAAGAGGAAGAAGAAGAAGAAGAAGAAAAGTATTGTTTGACCTCTGATGATATTTATAGAAAGGGAAAGGAATGGATACAGTGTATGAAGTGCAAATTGTGGTCTCATTGGTCATGTCTGAATAAAGATCCATTCAACGTGTGTGCAGACTGTGGACGCAATTAAGATACTTACGTCAGATTTTCAAACTGAGTAGACTCTTTTCAGTTAAATTCTGGTATGTTGCAACGTGCCCCGTTGGTGGAATAAATTGAACACGTGTCAACCTTTCCTCTAAACTTTATTGTGGCCACTCTAATGGTCTAATCAGACATTTTATTTGTGGTTCCTATGAGTAAACGTATGTAGTTTCTCACTACCATTTTCAAATTTAGTTTATAACAAACAGAATAATAAAAATTAATAAATGCTTTTTGTTGCAAAATGTCCCTATCTCCCCTACTAATTCTCGGACCTTTCCTTTTATTCTCCAGAAATTTACTGATATTAACCTTTTCTGTATCCAATTTGTGAGGTCGAGAATTCTGTGAAATCATTGTGGATGAAGTAACTTCATGTTTGACAGGCAATCTGTCTCTTATACCAAGGAGGGGTTCCTATAAAATAAAAAACTCCATATGTGTGCCAAGCGTACTCCGATATCCTCGTAGCCGGTTCCAGCATGTCGTGCAGGTGTGACCTATTAAGGGAACCCTACAACTCTCGCCACAATGGATACACCGGGTCCCGTGAGATCACCGAAGTTAAGCGCTGCTGGGCGTGGCCGGCACTTGGATGGGTGACCATAAGCTGCCATGCACTGTTGCCATTTTTGCACTCAGCCTCGTGATGCCAACTGAGGAGCTACTCGACCGAATAGGAGCGACTTCGGTCAAGAATACCATCATAACGACGGGGAGAGTGGTGTGCTGACCCCACGCCCCTCCTATCCGCATCCTCCTCTCAGTATGACATGGCGGTCGGATGGTCCCGGTAGGCCACTCGTGGCTTGAAGACGGAGTGCTTTCTAAAACTCTCTATCTGACTGCTGAGGTCGAGAAATTCACTGCAGAGTCGTCCGAGTGTCTGGTTTAGACCTTAAACTCTGCTCCAAACAAGAGAACCGCGATCGACCCTGAGGCTACCAAACAAGCAGCTTAGCTTGCACCTTATATGCGATGCCATTTACCTTCACCGAAAGAGACGTCCGGCAAAAGGAACCGGTATAATACAATGTTTGTTGTTTATGAATCATCTGTATCACAATACTTGTTTTTCAATCGTGTTATAATGTTGTTGTATCAATAAAGATTTTCTTTATATAAAAGGAACCGAGAACGGTCCCAGAACTCAATTGGCAGGCATCATTCGCGTCGACTTTGCCACTATTTGTTGCTGATTGCATCCAGTGCATCTGCTTTAGTGCTAGGATGATTACTCTGAAAGCGCATGGTCGATTTTCTTCCCCATCCTCTACACAATCCTATGATGAGCTCTGTCTCTAATGACCCCCATGTCGATGGGACGTTAAACCCAATCTTCCTTCCATTACCTCTTTACGTAGGAATTCCCAATGCCTAGCAAGCCCTCTGCACTTGACAAGACTGGACAGGAATATCGCGCGCTGGTCCAAGATGAGAGACTTCCAGCGCTGGCTCAGAAGTGTTTCCACCACTGGGTAGCAACTCGTTTCTATTGCTAAGGCGTAAGGAGTCAGCCGTGTGTCCTGCTCCCACTTTCACCTTCTTCCCAGAGACACAGAAACCCACCCATCACTCGGTCCCAACAGAGCGGTCGGATGCTACATATCAGAAGACGTAGTAGCATTGGCGTTACTAGGGGGATTCCAAGAGCATCAAAGCTGTCACACAGCTCCCCACTGGCTCCCCGATGTCGCTTCAACTCGGACCAGCGGCCTGAATTCTGTTGACTGTGATCAGCACAGCTTCCAGCTGTTTACAGACACCAGCCAGTTATCCTTGAGTCCACTCACAACAAGCGCAGTCCCTATCCAGATCGTGTTGTTGTTGTCTTTAGTCCTGAGACTGGTACTGTGTAAAAAACTGAATAAGGTCGTGAAAATACAAACAAGGGTTGTTGAAAAAGTACAGACTCTCGAAAAATAGAAAATTACCGGACTGTGGTGCCTCTGAGGTGAGAAGCTCAAGCTGCCATGTAAATACTAACTCACCAAACACTTCTGCAAATCATACAGGCAGAGAACGAACTGAGGTTACGAATTGGTTCTCTAAACGTTCAAACGTCTTGACTGTGGTCCTACAGGAAGCGTAAATCTACGAGGATCATTCAGTAATTAAAGAGACAAATTGGTCTGGAGAATAAAGCGTTTACTTTTACAAAAAAATACTTTTTCTACTTTTCACCTTAATGCCCTTGAACACTTATGCACTTGTTCCAACGGTCTTCAGGCTTTTTTTTATTCCGGCTGCAAAGAACTCTTTATCTTGATGTTTCAACCAACTTCCTAAAAACTTTTACATGTCTTCGTCGTCCCGGAACCTCTCTCCACGTAATGCCTCATTCAGTGCACCAATCAAATGGAAATCACTAGTCGCTAAATCAGGACTGTAAGGGGGATGAGGCAGTACTTCCCAGCCCATTTTGTCGATGGTTTCGCGGGTGAGTGGAGCAATATGAGGACGAGCGTTGTCTTACTGGAGAATCACATCTCTCTGAGATCCCCGACGTCTCTGTCTCATGGCTGGTTTCACCAAGTTTAAAAGCAAATCCGAGTACTACTGGCTACTCATTGTAAGCTGCTGTTCGAGATAATCACAAAAAACTGGATCTTCAGCATTCCAAAACATCGTCAACATGACTTTTCCTGCTGATGAATTTTTCTTGACAGGTGGGTTGGTGTGCTTCCATTCAATGCTTTGTCTTTCTGATTATGGCTCATAATAATGAACCATAGTTTCATCGCAAGTAAAAATTTTGTTGATGAGGTGCTCACCTTCTATTTCATAACATTCCTTCTCTTTCATAACATTCCTTCAGCTCTGTGCACTCTCTCAACCTTATTTCCTTTTAGTAGCCGCGTCATCTCCTTTGGGACGCACCTTGCACATGTTTTGCGGTACTTCCGCTTGTTACAGGTAATGTTATGAACTGTACCAGTACTGACCTGAACCTTATCAACCATCATTTCCACAGTCACACCGCGGTCGGCACGAATAATGTCATCAACTCTACTTTCAAGTGGGGGAGTTGAAACTGCAACTGGTCGGCCAGAACGGTGTTCGTCAGCCATTGAGTCGCAACCATTTTTGAATTGCTCTACCCACTTGAAAAAATTTGCACAACTCATACAAACTTCACCATAAACTTAAGACATTCTGCAGTATATATTCACTGGTTTCTCGCCTTCAAGAAGTAAAAACCGAATAACAGAATGTTGTTCAACTAATGTGGACGTTTCAAACGGGACGCGCCGTCTTGAAATGTACTTTTGATGTTATAAGCAAAACAATGTTGATATATCAGCTGATTAGGGCTCATGCCAGTGATGCCAACTTAAAGCCGTAGAAGTACCAAACTTGCCCTACCAGAAGTTTCTTCCCGAGACCAATTTTTCTCTTTAATTATTGATTGACCCTCCTGCATTACTAAAACCAAGACACACATAAAAATTTATGCAAGAAAACAAAAACTAACTCTGGTAACTCTTAGAGGCGATGAAGGCGACATTAATAATCACTCACAAAATTAAAATAGCAGGCTGCAATATAAGCACTAAACTGACACACGTACACAGTACACATGCGGACTACAAAATTCTACAACAAACCGACGTCAGAGGTATAGGCCCACAGTTATGTCCACTTGTTTGACAATCCTTCTAGAAAGCGGGGAGGACCAGAGATTTTTTCCGATCACTGGGAATGCTTCGGTCCTCCAGCACCCTGTGGTACACTCCTCCTAAAAGAAAGCAAGTTCTTCCACACAGACTGAGGTGACAAAAGTCCCCGGATAACAATATGCACTTATACTGATGTTGGTAGTATCGTGTACACAAGGTGTAAAAGGGCATGTATAGACGGAGCTGACATTTGTACTCAAGTGATTCGTGTGAAAAAGTGTTCGACATCATTATGGGCGCAATAATAGTTGGAGCTAGACGCATGGGACATCCCATTTTGGAAATTTAGGGAATTCAGTATACTGCGATCCACAGTGTCAAGAGTGTGACGAGAATACCACATTTCAGGCATTAGCGCTCACTACGGACAAAGCAGTGGCCGGCGGCTTTCACTTAACGACCGAGAGCAACAGCAATGGCTTAGTGTTGTCCGTGCTAGCAAACAAGCTACACTGGTGAAATAACCGCAGGAATCAATCTTTGATGTAGAACGAGCGTACCCGTTAGGACAATGTGGCAAAATTTTGCGTTAATGGGCTATGGCAACAGGCGATCGACGCGAATGCCTTTGCTAATAGCACCACATAACTTGCAGTGCGTCTTCTGAGCTCATGACCATACTGGTTGGACTCTAGACGACCCGAAAACCGCGGCCAGGACAGATGTCCCGACTTTAGTTGGTCAGAAGAAGAGCCAAAGAAACTGGCACGAATGCGTAATATCGAGTAGGGCCCCTGCGAGCACGCAAAAGTGCCGCAAAACGACGTCGCATGGACTCGACTAATGTCTGAGTAGTGCTGGAGGGAATTGACATCATGAATCCTGCAGGGCTGTCCATAAAACCGTAGAAGTATGAGGGGGTGGACATCTCTCCTGAATAGCACGTTGCAAGTAAACCCATTATATTCAATAACGTTGATGTCTGAGGAGTCTGGTGGCCAACGGCAGTGTTTGAAAGCAGAAGAGCGTTACTGGAGACACTCTGTAGCAGTTCTGGAAGTGTTGGGTGTCGCACTGTCCAGCTGGAATTGCCCAAGTCCGTCGCATTGCACAATGGACATGATTGGACGTAGGTGATCATAGAGGATACTTATGTACATGTCACATGTCTGAATCATGCCTAGACGTATCAGGGGTCCCATGTCACTCAAATTACACACTACCCACACCATTACAGAGCCATCACCAGCTTGGACAGTCCCCTGCTGACATACAAAGTCCATGGATTCTCCATAAAAAATACACGTCCACTTGCTCGATACAATCTGAGACGAGACATGTTTCCAGTCATCAACAGATGTCGGTATTGAAGGGCCCAGGCGAGGCGTGAAGCTCTGTGTCATGCAGTCGTAGAGGGTACAGGAGTGGGCCTTCGTCTCCCAAAGCCCATATGGATGATGTTGATACTTCTTGACGGCCCAGCAGTGAAATTTGTAGCAATTTGCGTAAGGGTTGCACTTCTGTCACGTTGAACAATTCTCTTCAGTCGTCGTTGGTCGAGTTCTCGCAGGACCTGTTCCTAGACGCAGCGATATCCCAGATTTGATGTTTTACCGGATTCCTGATATTCGCGGTGCCCTTGTGAAACGGTGGTACGGGAAAATCACCACTTCATCGCTACCTCGGAGATGCTGTGTCCCATCGCTCGTGCGTCGACTATAACACCACGTTCAACCTCAGTTAAATCTTTTAACCTGCCATTGTAGCGGCAGTAACCGATCTAACAACCGCGCCAGACACGTGTTGTCTTATATAGACGTTGCCGACCGCAGCGCCATATTCTGCCTGTTTACATATCTCTGTATTTGAATACGCGTGCCTATACCAGTTTCTTTGACGCTTACGGTAGGGTTCGAGTGTAACGTAGATCCCACGAAGCCATGGACCCAAGTTGTGAACAAGGGCATTGTGCAAGCTATAGGTGGCTCTGTAATGGTATGGGCTGTGCTTATATGAAACGGAATGGGTCCTCTGGAGATGTTTATGGACGTAATCGATAGGTTAGTCGTGCATAAAAATTCTGCACCGTAACACTTCCGCAATTGTGGACAGTTGTAGAGACAGCATGGCTCATATTTCTCCAGGGAACTTGCAACGACTTGATGAGTGCAGGCCATGTCGAGTTACTGCTGTATACTCAGCAAAAGGAGGTTCGATATGATATTAGGAGGTATCCTATGACTTCTGGCACCTCAGTATACGTAGAATCTTTATTTTGATCCTATCAGATTACGGCAAGACAGGAAGAACGAATTGATTGGTGGTGTTGATAACCATCGTAATCCTTTACCTCCTCTGCATTACTGCAGATGAGGTGCCACTGAGCACATGTGTTCTGTGCATGCAGTACACGAGAGGCGCCTAGTTGTTTCCACTGCACTGTGTGGAATACGGAGGTTCTGTTATAGTTCACTAACCTGCAGTCTTCAAGTTGATGTCCCCAGCGCAGAAAACAGCACGCAGGTCATAGGTTCTGTATCTTTAGACTGAAACTGCCATTTAGCGAGGTTCTGTTCTGAAATAATTTCTTTGGGATGCCACTCGCGTATTTTAATATAGCCACACGAGAAGACTACATGATCTTAATCCACCACCTTCTGATACAGCAAAGTACATGATCAAACACAATGTTTACGAAAATGTATCTTTACACTATTTGTGGCACGTGTCTGTGCCTCATGACTGCCGGAGTAAATCTTTTAATACTGAATACTGACAAACACATCCTGCGATAGACAACAGGTCTGTTCTTAGAGTGACGAACAGGAACTCAAATGAAAATTGGAAACACATCCTACGAGAGACAACATGTCTGTTCTTATCGACTGCCTAATGCAGAGTGACGAACAGCCCGAAACACTTCGCGCGCCTTACCAGAAAAGGCGTGACCCTATCGCTCCGAAGTGCTTCGTCTGCAGTTTCGTCAGTCTTTTGTTTTTGATTTAAATTGTTTTTAATAATTCTAATACGACTGATTGATAGTCAGCTGTTGAGAGATATTTATATTAAAAAGTGAAGTCATTCCAATGAGTAGTTTAACTAATAATAATAACTATACTTTAACGTTTTGGCGCCCTTGTTCCGAACACAGCAGCCAATCACAGAGCAGTAGCATTATGCAGGCGGTCTTTCTCACGGGAATGGTACCGAATCTAGCCCTTTCCACCCTGATAGAAATTTTCTTAAAACGTTGTCTGAAATGTACGAATTGCCATACATTATTACGTGTGGTGGTGGTGGTGGTTAGTGTTTAACGTCCCGTCGACAACGAGGTTATTAGAGACGGAGCGCAAGCTCGGGTTAGGGAAGGATTGGGAAGGAAATCGGCCGTGCCCTTTCAAAGGAACCATCCCGGCCTTTGCCTGAAACGATTTAGGGAAATCACGGAAAACCTAAATCAGGATGGCTGGAGACGGGATTGAACCGTCGTCCTCCCGAATGCGAGTCCAGTGTGCTATATTACGTGTAGAATCAGGTAAAAATACTGAAAAAATTCGCATAGTGACAGTTTATTCAAGAAGTCACCAGCATTATCGTGCTACACAAAATTCAAACATGTATAAAACGCAAGTACCATTTCATGAAAGTTTCTAGACACCTTACACACCTGAAGTGAAAGATTCTGAGTCTAAACTGATGCAGGAATTTCCTTAAACTAATGAAATGTAGGAAAACAGAATGCATTTATCTCGGTAACGCATGGCTTTGTCTTGTCGTTGAAGTTTTAAATGATCTGTTGCACTCTGGTGGTCACAGTGTGAAATAAATCAGCTGCGAAACGGAAGCTGGGAGCTCGCACCATCGCTGCAGCCTGGAGTGACGCAGAAAGGCGATGTACCTGAAACACGAAATATTTATAATCGAACCCGCACGATTGTGTAGGCCAGAGTGGGAAGGGCTAACATCCGTCACAGGTACCTCACACCACATTTAGTCATTTATATACTTCCTGCATCTCCACTGCTCTGGGAACAGCTTCTTGGAGCCTAATATGATGGCTGGCTAAGTCAGAAATATTACAAGACACAGCGTCGTTTTGTCTCTGGAGCGATTTGAGTTACTTTCGACTTCAGGAGGGACACAGTCTGAGGCGAGCAACGCTCGGGGTGTCCACACGAGCGGGTGGCACTGACGGTCCTGTCGTGGCGGGCAGTCTTTCCTTGATCCCAGGCCGGCGCCAGGGACCGCGGAGCGTGGAGCAGCGACCGCGAAGCACGAGCGGCGCGCCGTGAGTCACGCGGGCGACGCCCGGCGTCCGGCTCCCGGCGTCGCGACGGCGCGCATGCGCGGGCCGCGGCGCGCGCCGCCCGACGCGCGACGCTTTTAGCCCGAGGCCGGGGGAGCGCGAGGCGTCGCGGCGGCCGCAGCAGTCACCGCGAGAGCCATCCGGACCCCGCAGCGCCTCAGCGCGGCGGCGCTCACCGCGGCCATGACCGTCACCACAGGTAAACGCGCGCTGCCCGGCCGGCGTCCGCCGTGGGGTGTCACACCGTCCCGGCATTCAGGGTTATGAAAGTGGTACACCTCGAGAGCCGTTCGTGTGCAGCCTGCTCGTAAATCACTCACCCCTGCGAACTGAGAGCGTGTATCGTGTGGTACGGTTGACTGAGAGTACCCGAAGAGTTCCGCTGTGATCTAACTCAAAATTATATCGTTTAGTGCACATTTCGGCACATCGTATGTTAAGTTTTACGCCTTAACCTGTCTACCATACGTGCCCGTGACGGATGCGAGTACACACCATCCAATATTAGCGCGTCCGTGAACCTAAGGGATAGCGCCGTACAGTGTTGTGCTTCAGTGTGCAGTAGTTGCGGCTTTTTGCGTGCTCGGAAGAAGAGGAAATGGAGCAGCGACATTCCTCCTTTTCGGAGAAGGAATGCGGAAAGACACGGGCGCCAAGCTGTATCCTAATCGTACGCACCTCAAGCACCCTTAATTCCAAATTACCCATTTCAGAGCGACCTTGCCCTGGATAGAGAAAATAAGGTTGTGTTTATGTTCTTGATAGCAAAGGGAGATGGTGAAGTCTGGTACTGGCATGTCCCTGCTATGCCAATCATCCGCATTTGACACACAGGTTATAAACAGTGCTCCTTTATCTTCGTTTCATAAGACACTATTTACTCTGAGAGACTGGCGAATCCATGTGTCCCCTTGCCCGATAAATTCCGGTGGTCAAAGTTCCTACACCATCAAGATTTTAATCGGCTACATCCATGATGGACGGCAGTAGACTGAATAGGACTGCGATGTAGCTCATAGAGGTTGACGTGAAGTCTCATAGTGTTTCCAACTTGAGTAAACATTTAGCGACACAGTATTGAGACGTAGTGGTAACTATTTTTCGAGTTAACAGAAGCAAACATGGCATAAAAATATCTGTCCTTTTATTAGATACGTGTTTTGTGCATAAAATATTATTAACAGGAGACTGTGGAAACTATTTAGGACGAATTAATTGTGAAGATTTATAAGCATGTCAAACGATACTGTCCACTGCAATATCATTTATGTTTGGTTCGGCGGTTGTACGAACTATTATCTCTTTTACCCACTGGTATAGTGACACAACGTTTAGTTGCTAATTTACCAATTTGTCTTTCAGGAAAAGCCGGATTATATCCTGGCGTAACCGTCCCAACGTAGGTTTCGTTTAGTATGCACTATTCGTATGTGTGTACAATCCAAATACAAAATAAGAGATAAGAAGCGGTGGAATGTACCTTGAGGAATGAGCCAACAATTTCCTTATCCAGTTGACAGTACCGTAGTCACTTAAATGCTGAAATGACATTACTATTTAAAGTGCAGACGATCTGAGCCTCTATGTGTTTCCTTTCTCTTTATCACCACGAAAAGAAGCAGTGTACGTATCATATGTATAATGAATAATCAGCATTTTATATTCACATATTTGTGGACAATAAATGAGAACAGCATTTAAAACACCAGTGAGGCAGTTTAGCAGAAGTGTAAAGAAAATTTACAGTTGTGGTCTGTCAAGTCGCAGACAGGCTGGGATGTAACGTCGTAGGGAAACGGAGGAGACAGGATACTCATACAGAACAGGGATTGTGGTAGTCTATTAAATGACAACAAAAAGAACAAATCGTTCTCTTTAATTCTTCTTCGGCTAAATACGAAATAAAACTTAAATAAACTGATTGCTTGACAGTCCACCAACTAAAAGTCGACGTAGCAGCCCAAACATCTGATCACGTAGATCTAGTACTTAATATATTAATACAAATTAATCCGGCACAGACTTGCATGTTTGTACGCGGAGGGTACGGAAATGGGAGTGCTCTACTGACCTAGCTGTTCACATTATGTTCTGTTTGACGTCTCGTGCCTAGACGGTCATTATGGCGGTTCGATCGCATCCACATTGTTACTTTGTCCCAGGAAGGGCTCTCAACAAGGGAAGTGTCCCGGCGTCTTGGAGGGAACCGAAGCGATGTTGTACGGACATGGAGGAGATACAGAGACACAGGAACTGTAGATGACATGCCTCGCTCAGGCCGCCCAAGGGCTACTACTCCAGTGGATGACCGCTACCTACGGACTATGGCTCGGAGGAACCCTGAGAGCAACGCCACCGTGTTGAATAATGCTTTTCGGGCAGCCACAGGACGTCGTGTTACGACTCAAACTGTACACAATAGACTGCATGATGCGCAACTTCACTCCCGACGTCCATGGCGAGGTCTATCTTTGCAACCACGGCACCATGTAGCGCGGTACAGATGGGCCCAACAACATGCCGAATGGACCGCTCAGGATTAGCATCACGTTCTCTTCACCGATCAGTGTCGGATATGCCTTCAACGAGACAATTGTCAGAGACGTGTTTTGAGGCAACCCGGTCAGGCTGAACGCCTTAGACACACTGTCCAGCGAGTGCAGTAATCTGGAGGTTCCCCGCTGTTTTCGCTGGGCATTGTGTAGGGCCGACGTGCGCAGGTGGCGGTCATGGAAGGCGCCGTAACGGCTGTACTATACGTTAATACCATCCTACGGCCGATAGTGGAACCATATCGGCAGCTTATTAGCGAGGCCTTCGTCTTCATGGACGACAATTCGCGCCCCCATCGTGCACATGTTGTGAATGACTTCCTTCAGCATAATGACATCGCTTGACTAGAGTAGCCAGCATGCTCTCCAGACATGAACCCTCATCGAACATGGGAATGGGACCAAACTATTAATTTCATCGGTCCTTAAGCCTACACACTAGTTAATCTAACTTAAACTAACTTATGCTATGGGTAACACACATACCCGTGCCCGAGGGAGGACTCGAACCTCCGACGGGGGGAGCCGCACGGACTATCGAACATGCCTGGTGGGATGGATTAAAAAAAGGTTGTTTATCAACGACGTGACCCACCACTACTCTGTGGGATCTAAGCCGAATCACCGTTGAGGAGTGGGACAATCTGGACCTACAGTGCCTTGTTGAAGTCCGCAGCTCGTGGTCGTGCGGTAGCGTTCTCGCTTCCCGCGCCCGGGATCCCGGGTTCGATTCCCGGCGGGGTCAGGGATTTTCTCTGCCTCGTGATGACTGGGTGTTGTGTGATGTCCTTAGGTTAGTTAGGTTTAAGTAGTTCTAAGTTCTAGGGGACTGGTGACCATAGATGTTAAGTCCCATAGTGCTCAGAGCCATTTGAACCATTTGAACCTTGAACTTGTGGACAGTATGCCACGACGAATACAGGTATGCATCAATGCAAGAGGACGTGCTAGTGGATACTAGTGGTAGCGGTGTGTGCAGCAATCTACGCCACCACCTCTGAAGGTATCACCGTATGGTGGTTCAACATTCAATGTGTGGTTTTCATGAGGAATAAAAAGCGCGGAAATGGTGTTTATGTTGATATCTATTCCAATTTTCCGTACAGGTTTCAGAACTCTCGGAACCGAGGCGATGCAAAAGTATTTTTTATGTGTGTATGTACGTTTTACATATGGAAAAACATTTGATGTACTCGTATCTCACAAGGAGACAAGGCACTGCGTGGTTGTGGTACCCGGAAGATCTGAAAAAATCACCGCTAACCTGGGGTCTAGGTTAATTGAAAATTGGTAGGAAGTGTCTGCACGCTTGCAGGACATACTATTCAATGTAATTAGAGCCAAAAAATGATGAGAGTCGTATGAGTAGCACTTTTTCTTTCTCGCTGCTGATAGGGACACTACATCGCCTTACAGCAGTCACGGAGGTGCACTACTCGCTTTCGTACCGCTCCGTCATACTCCCATTTATACGTTCCTCCGTGAGAAACTTTTCGAAAACTACGGCATGGCGGCTGTGGTGGCCCAAACCGTGCGGCAGTGTCCGTCCGCCTGTCCAGTGAAACTGCTCCAGTGTGGCCGAATGCAGCCCTCCCCAGCGCTTCTGCTGAGCAGCCGAGGCGCGCGATCACAGACGCGCCTTTGGGAGGGGCTGCATTCGGCCACACTGAGGAGAGCCACTGGAGAAGCGGGCGCACACTGCTGCAGTTTGCGTCGCCGCAGCCACGGTACTGCAGTCACGCCTTCACTCGCCAATCATTCAAATTCCAGCTGCGGTGCCTAGTTCAGCAGGGCCATACCGAGGCGACGCAAAACTGCCCAGTTAAAGAATTAAGCGGGAGAGGCATGCAAATTCTCCTACCCCACGTGTTCCCGTCTTTCGCGGGTGACATTTCGTCCAAGCAGTAGATACTACTACCGAACATGCCTCACTTCATGTATATGTGCGCTCGGTGCACACAGCTGCTGCCTACACAGCTAGCTCACGTTCAACAATGGAGCTTTCGCGGCTATTTCACAATTGTATTGTTTGGATCTGAAAGGTTGGCCCGCGTCTTGAAGCAAGTAATACTCAGTTTAACCGGCAGCTTCCTATTTTTGCCAATTTCTGCCAACTGAAGACTGAAGTGAAACTGTTTAAGCTAGATTGCTTCAAAATATTAGACAGAGTAGTAAGTAAAATGGGAACCAAGTATCACACATAATGCACCATTTTATGCCCCTTTAATTTCCTGCCAAGCGTTCAAATAGAGCTCTGTATCTTATTCTGAAAAATATGCATCAGACTTTGTTGCCAAATGTAATAAAAACACCAATACAACAGAGTTAGTTAATGAAATGGCTGCTCTCAAATTCCAGTAGAAACCACATGCACAGATTCCCGTTTAAATATTTCGATTTTTTTTCTCTTAAGTGTGAGTTAGAAGATGCTTATCGGAACATCAAAATAACTTTGAAAATAATTACGACAATTTCAACGCAGTTTTTGCACATTGAAGACGAAAAACTGCTGAAACTCGAGTATAGGTGAAGCACACTGTCAAATTCAACTATCTTGTCGACAGAATAAGACATAATATTTTCAATGAGTGTGCTGCTCTCAAAGCAAGTAATTTGTAAGTAAAATTATAATAAGAGCACAACTCTCAACAGTTAATTATGGTCCTATCTCTTTTAATTCCTATTCATGGTTCATACATTGTTAATAATTTAATAGAACCAAGTGAAATCTGCTCCTTTTTATACATCATGATAAAATCAATGTAGAACTGGCACAAACGATAAAACTTTCAATTTTTTAGTGTGTTTGCAAAATTTGCAACGTACAGGGAGACAGTTATTGAACTATATAAAAACAGGAAATTAATTAGAAACTACAACGTACACACACTTGATTCAGCATGCAAACGTCACTACAGGTATTCGGATTTAGATTATGACATGTTCGATACGCCTATCACTGTCGGTGATGATGTGGGGCGGAGGGATAGCGAAATTCAGCGCGACCCACTGAAGTGTCGGAATATCGGTGCTGTCGATGATCTCCTGAATGGATGTTTGCAGCTCAGCAATGGTTTTGGGGTTAATGCCCCTCAAAAAATAAGTCGCATGTGTTCAGATCCGGAGAATATGGCGGTCATTCGAGGCCCAATATCAGTGGCCTCTGGGTACGCCAGAGCCAGAATGCGATCCCCAAAGTGCTCCTTCTGGACGTCAAACACTCTCCCGCTTCGATGGGGTCGAGCTCCGTCTTGCACGAACCACATCTTGTCGAAATCAGGGTCGTGTTGGTTAATAGGGATGAAATCACTTTCCAAAACCTTCACGTACCGTTCGGTAGTTACCGTGCCATCAAGGGATATCGCACCGATTATTCCGTACTGGACATTGCACACCACACAGTCGCCTGTTGGGGTTGGTTGGTTGGTTGGTTTGGGGAAGGAGACCAGACAGCGTGGTCATCGGTCTCATCGGATTAGGGAAGGATGGGGAAGGAAGTCGGCCGTGCCCTGTGAGAGGAACCATCCCTGCATTTGCCTGGAGTGATTTAGGGAAATCACGGAAAACCTAAATCAGGATGGCCGGACGTGGGATTGAACCATCGTCCTCCCGAATGCGAGTCCAGTGTCTAACCACTGCGCCACCTCGCTCGGTGCCTGTTGGGGATGAAGAGACTTCTCGATCGCGAAATGCAGAGTCTCGGTCCCCCTAATGCGCCAGTTTTGCTTATTGACGAACCCATCCAAATGAAAGTGGGCTTCGTCGCTAAACGCGTGCGAATGCACGTACTAATTTCCATCATGCTCTGCGGCCAACAGTGGAGTTCGAACGTCCTAACGCAAAGCGTTCAGAAGTTGTGACCATATTACTTGATACTGTTCAATAATTCTCACCTGCGGCTCGTGTAAGTAACATTTTTCAATAATGCATCGTTCTTTTAACCCTGCTTCACAAAATACAAAATTTTCTACATCTATGTAGAAGAAAGCAGTTTTCTTCGGATGTGGGGAGGGGGGGGGGGGTGCAGGGGTGCTGCTTTATCGGCTATGCGCCGGGCCGCAGGATGAGCTCGGAGCAGCTCCGCCAGCGAGTGTAACTTTTTAGCAATCCGCGTTTCTGAACTACGCTACCGTCACTGCGTGTGCTGGTAGCTGATGAAACCAGAGCTCTCGTGCAGCACGAGCAGCTACAGTGATGAGCCGTTGGGGGATTTCCGCCTCTTCAGAGCTCAAAAGTGTGACTGGGCGTCACGTGAGCGGCTAGCGGCTGCTGCCAAGTGTTTGTGTGTGTGTGTGTGCTGCAGCGGGCAGCCCGATGCAGCGGCGGCGCTGCAACTGCTGCCAGGACACGCACTAGCTCTGCACAGGTGCAAACTCCGCCTCTCTGCATCTTGCAACTTCCACTTTGTACCAGAGCTCCCAATGCTTCTCCATAAAAACAGCTCCCCCAAAGCAAATGGTACATTTTCTGATGGTTACACCGACTCCGGATCTACGATATTTCCGAACCGGGGCAAAAACATCATAGTGGCACCCCTCCCCTCTCGAGCGTTTGAAACAGAACGTCAAAAATAAAAAAATAAAAATTAAAAAATATGTTCATTTTTTTAGCGCACATCTTTCTAAAGAGTTTGATACATGAAAATATGTGTTATAGGAAATGTAAGACATGTTGTTCGGTCTGAAGTGCACTAAAGTGCACTACCACGCCTCTTCCCACGACATTCTTCTACCGCACGTCACTGTATTTCGCTTTTTGTAATTCAGTCGTGTATATTTTGAAATGGAAGCATTCAAACCTATATTCAGGACAGTGTAAATTAAAGCGTTCTGTGGTGCCTGTACTGCTCCCATTCGTCCGGTTTGACATTTTACCTCCCTTAAAAAAAGTTACAATTAATACTGACAGGGATTATTTGTGACCGGGAGAATAAGAACTCTTCAGAAAATTTGCACTCTTTACTGCCAATTAGCTGATAACTTTCTCTTTTGTATGGTATTAAATATAGGAAACATAAAACGGCTTAAGCCAAGAACAAGAAAGACAGTACCCATTTCTTCAATTCTTAATCTTGCTACAGCTTTACAAGCCGTGCTTTCCTCTCAGCGAAGGGATCTATTATCTCCTCAAAGTCCTCCTAACGTTCTGCAACACGAAAAATCAAAATGTAGCTGCCTAACACTGAACAAGCTGTTAATACGACTAGTCTCCAAGACTGGTGTAGTTTCTGGATTCGATTACATGTATTTTGTCACTGTCGGCTACATAAAACGAAATAGGAATTTCTAATATTGTATCATTGTACACAAAATAAGCGAGACTGTTTTGGCAGAAAATTTTCATATGAACTTGGAATCGTCATATTCTTCCATACAATTTGTGTGATGTTCTCGTTTCTTATCCTCCTCGTTGTAACAATCTTGTCATTACTAATTCCGTAACAATTACTGTCATTGTCAAAATTTATTCTCCGGTTAACTTCGCTAATCCTGCCGGAATCACCGGCTCCGTTAGCCCGCTTTTATTCCTCTGTTAGGCGTTATTCCACTTTCGTACGACGTGTTTGCCGCGCTATTCCAAGGATAGAACTTAAAGCGGCTGCTAAATGGAGACCCGGCAAAAAAAATTATGTCAAAAGTTTGCTTTATCTGATACATCGAGAAGATAATATGTAATCTTTCTTACCTGTTATTTCTGTTAGTCGTTTATTTCCACTCTGGTAGTCTGAATTTCAGATTTCGCTAATAATTACAACAACGCTGATAATTCGCGCACACAATCAACCACATAAACAAACAGCATTTTGTATTCACCCGTTCGGGTTTCTTCGGCTCAGCTCGTATAGTCCCATACCCTTTTGCCTGCTTGAAAGTTCGGGTAGAAACATCACGTACACTACGACCCCATTCAAAAATCAATTTATGATTCGTTCAGAAATCAACTTAGAATATGTTCAAAAATGTTCAGAAACCAACTGTGATGCTTTTCAAAATCATACGAATAATCGATAGACCAACCCGCGCTGGATGCTAGGCGCTTTGTCAAACACGTCTTTTTTTTTTTTTTTGTTCAAGAATATGAATCTGGCGCCCCCTGTAATTGCCAACCAAGACAGATACCCCGGCTTGCCCCCCCCCCCCCCCTTCCTCCTCGCCCTAGATACGGGCCTGCGTCATGTGTACAATGCTTCTACAAGGTAAAACGAAACCACATAGACAGGGATATTGTCTGAAAATTCGTTATATGGGATCAGTGGACTCCGGCGTCATGTTACAGAGTAATTGCATATCGTTCGATGTCATAGTAACACATAATCTTCTGCCTGTACTGAACTTAAAATGTATGTACAATATTGTATATGTGGACGATATCGCTGATATTTTTAAAAGTATCAGCCATTCCATACATCGATATTTAAAAAATATATCATTATATGCACTCAGTATATCGAAAAAAGTTATTGACATATCTACAGAAAAAATATCGACATAACGGCCGAGAAAAATATCGGTTCCACATTGTAAACATACTGCCAACTTTAGAGCTGTATATTTAAGTAGTCGTTTACTTATAGATGCCGGCCGCGGTGGCCGAGCGGTTCTAGGCGCTTCAGGTCGGAACCGCGAGACTGCTACGGTCACAGGTTCGAATCCTGCCTCGGGCATGGATGTGTGTGATGTCCGTAGGTTAGTTAGGTTTAAGTAGTTCTAAGTTCTAGAGGACTGATAGTGCTCAGAGCCATTTGAACCATTTTACTTATAGATATTCTGCACACCAAGCTAGCAGCCTACTTATCCACCTAAGAGCAAGAATATCGACATAACGGCCGAGAAAAATATCGGTTCCACATTGTAAATATACTGCCAGCTTTAGAGCTGTATATTTAAGTAGTCGTTTACTTATAGATGCCGGCCGCGGTGGCCGAGTGGTTCTAGGCGCTTCAGGTCGGAACCGCGAGACTGCTACGGTCACAGGTTCGAATCCTGCCTCGGGCATGGATGTGTGTGATGTCCGTAGGTTAGTTAGGTTTAAGTAGTTCTAAGTTCTAGAGGACTGATAGTGCTCAGAGCCATTTGAACCATTTTACTTATAGATATTCTGCACACCAAGCTAGCAGCCTACTTATCCACCTAAGAGCAAGAATTGAAAGGAAAACGATGCCCGTCCATGCTTTGCGATAATCACTTGGCTAACAATGGTAATTGAATGTAAGTTGCACAATAAAAGATGTCCGACTGGTGTGTCGTTCAGTTTCATCACATATCGGATTTGTCTGCAACACTTCACGTCGACTTCCCTGTTTTCCTCATCTCTACAAACGCCAGCGAACTAGCAGTCGTAATGTCAAAATAGCGTGGTGAAGCTAAACGTTGCAGCTTCTGTTGGTAGCGCAGAGCGCCGATTACATGAGCTCTTCCCCTCACACGTCTCCGGCCACGCTAAAGACCAGTCCGGTCATACAGATTTTTGTTCATCACTTTTTAACGACTGTTTCTGAAGAATGCCGGTGAGAAGTAATAGCTCACTAGTTGCGTGAAAATTGTTTTTTAACGCAACTGGCGTGCTATTTCTTCGCATCGGATACCTTCTTACTGTTACTCCATTCATCCCCCCCTCCCCCCCCCCCCCCAAGTGCAATCTGACTCTTTCTTTGTGCCCTCTATGATTGCTTCAAACAGCCAAAGCGAAGACTGGACGTGATGAAAGCTCAAAAAGTTGTAAGACTCTTTCACAGAGCGAAAGTAAAATTCTGTTCTACTACAATTCCGGAAAAACAGTTTTAAATGTTTACCTAAAATTGTGAAAACAATACAGTGTGAGTTATGAGGTTTTCCCCTGGTTGCTGGAGGTTATTCCTTACGTTATTTGGAACAAAAAACGTAAATACAGTAATGTGATCAAACCTATAATTAAGGAGGTACGAGCAGAGTTCCGAAACATGCCACGGTGTATGGAGCGCTACACTTATGGTCACAGGACACACAATCAGTCTTAGGTAGACAAGTGCAGCGAGTGGTACGTTTGCATAACAACCACGTTGTTGATACTGCAGTCACCGTTTACTGTTATTGTCTCCTGTGTACAGTTCACTTTGCGATGCCGTACAAGTTTTCATCCCAGTGGTATGGCGAGATGGTGTACATTCTGGGCTTCTGTGTTAGTAATGCGAAAGCTACTGCTGCCGAATATCGCCATCGGTCTCCTAATCCGAGTGCCAAAACATTTAGTGGCATATATCGAATGTTGCTAGAAACTGGTACTCTTCCATGTATTTGCTCCGAAAGACGTCGTGACGTTCAAGAAGAGGAAAACATTCTTAATTCAGTAGAGCGCCGTCCTCATTCAAGTACAAGGCGCCTACCTACCCGATTGAACGTTTCACAATCTAAGGTATGTAGGATTCTTCATGAGAATGGACTGTATCCTTTTCATGTGCAGAAAGTTCACCATTTAGAGCCACATGATTGTGCCAACCGTTTGCACTTTTGTCACTGATTAAATGGAAATAGGCAGCTCTGTCGCTTCATAATGTTCAGCGATGAGGCAACGCTTACAAGAGATAGCATCAACAACGTGCATAACATGCATGTCTGGGCAGACGAAAATCCCCATGCCATGGTAGTATCTTAATTTAAACGCAGATTCAGTGTCAATGTCTGGTGTGGTGATGTGAGTGACATGTTACTGAGGCCGTTTATTCTCTCGGGAAATGTAAATGGTCAGATGTACGGTTACTTCCCGCGAGAAGACCTACTGCAGCTTCTTGAAGATGTCCCTCTGGAAACAAGACGCCACATGTACGTCCAACATGACGGAACACCTGCTTATCTTAACCAGCAATTCCCACATCGATGGATACGCCGCGGGGGCCTTATCAACTGGCCTGCCAGATCCCCAGATTTAGTACCCCTAGCCGCGCGGAGTGGCGGAGTTTGAGGCGCCATGTCACAGATTGCGCGGAGGAAAGAGAAAAAACGGGGGCATTACACAAACTACGTGGAACAATATGACGATTCTAAATTTATATAAAAATTTCGAATTACTACTTTTCGACCTCATGCTTGAGAAACTGGAGCGTATGAAGGAAATGTGAAACTGTTTCCTAACAAAACGTTTTTGTTTGCAGTACGCCTAACAGACATTTGATATTGGTACATCGCAAATTATATTGTCGTGTTATTTATGTAAATGAGGAAGATAAAAACGCCCGTTTGTACCAAAACATGCTCCCTTACAGTTGCTACAATATTAGAAAGACCTGTGTAGCAGACAGTAACGAAATTGACGTAATCAAAACGAGAAATCACACCTGTCTTGGGTATTATTCGTATTAACAGCTTTTTCAGTATTAGACAACGACATTTTGATCTTTCACGCAGCAAACTTTTTGAAGAACTTTGATGAGGTAATATGGCTTCAAATGGCTCTGAGCACTATGGGACTCAACTGCTGTGGTCATTAGTCCCCTAGAACTTAGAACTACTTAAACCTAACTAACCTAAGGACATCACACACATCCATGCCCGAGGCAGGATTCGAACCTGCGACCGTACCAGTCGCGCGGTTCCGGACTGAGCGCCTGAACCGCTAGACCAACGCGGCCGGCGATGAGGTAACAGATCCTTTCGCAGAGAGTAAGCACGCCATGTAAAGCTGTAGAAAGCTTAGATCGAAGAAAATACTGGGACCTAAGGATTGAAGAAATGTGTACTGTCTTGCTTGTCTCTTGTCTTTACTGGTTTTATGATTCGTATATTTAATTTTATGTCACACAAAAGAGAAGGTTATTAGCTAATAGGCAATAATGAGTATAAATTTTCTGAAGAGTTCTTATTCTCCCGTTACAAACAATCCCACCCAGCATGAATCGTGAGGATTTCTGTAAAGGGGTTAAGATGTCAAACCGGCCGACTGGGAGGCATCACAGGACATTTTAAATTCCACTGTCTTGAATGCAGGTTTCATGGCTTCTATTACAAAATATACACGTTTGAATTCCAAAGAGCGAAATACCGTGACGTACGATAGAAGAATGCTGTGTGAATGGGCGTGGCTCTGCGCTTTGGCACAATTAAGATCCAAGAACAATAAATTAGCTTACTATGCCTGTGTCCATTCACTGCTTTCATATGGGATCATATTTTGGGGTGATTCATTGTTAAGAGAAAAGTATTAATTGCACAAAAATGTCTAAGCAGAACAATAGCTGGAGCCCAGCCAAGATCGTCTTGCAGACATTTATTTAAATAACTAGTTATATTCACAGTAGCTTCATGTGAAATTTGTTATTGATAACCCACCTCAATTCAAAAGCAATAGCAATATGCATAGCTACAACACTAGGAGAAAGGCTGATCTTCATTACTTTGGGTTATATCTAACTTTGGCACAAAAAGGGGTGAATTATGCTGCCACAAAAATTGTTGGTCATTTACCAAATAGCATCAAAAAATCTGACGCATAGCCAACCAACATTCAAAAATAAATTAAAAGAATTTCATATTCATGATCTGTGGAACAAGTATTAATCTAATGTAATCTGCAGCAACCAGCCACAAATTGGTTTTCGGTTACTTTATTCAAAAAGTACCATTACCCATTTCGAATTTATACACATCATCATAAAATGGCTTTTATGGTTTTGTCGAAACAAATGATACATTGGTTTACTGGTGAGACTCATAGCATAAACAATAAATCACAGACACACATGTGTAAGGAAATTGCTTCGCTACAGATTTGTGTTAGAGTGTAATTTCTGCTAAGTATCCATCTGGAGCATTGTTTTTGCAGTTTCCTTCGAATGAAATATATTTGCAAATATGTTCATATTTTCACCATTGGATTGTCGGTTTGCATTATAAAACACTTTCGTTTGGTCACAACAAAGCTAACATGGAACATAACAGAACTTGCATTACAATCTGTAATTGAATAAGACAACTAATTCGAAAGAAAATGGTTGGAACATGAGATGTGACATGAGTGATGATATATAGAATATCTAAGCATATATAACCAGTTTTCTCAGAAAATTATAGTGCAAATTCAAAAGTTTAACATAATAATCATCCATAAGGTGCTAAAGTAAAGCTGCATATGCAGTGTAATGATAATGAAAATGCGCAAAAGTGATATTCTTAGCAGTTGTAAAAGTAAAAATCTTTAAATGGTACAAAACCAATGACAAAAGAGGATATAATAACAGTGTAAAATATTACATTTTAGTATTTAACACAAGAAAGAATAAGAAAGAAAAATTATTTGTGTACACACACCTAAGGCATTTCACATGCTTGGACCAACTAAAGAAAAGGTTATTGAATGCATTCAGAAAATCAGCTACAAAAAAAAAAATAGCCTCTTAGAAAGATATTAGTGAGCAGTCAGTCATATGAACAACCCTTGAAATATCATCTTATACTAAAAAAGAAAATGGGAAAGATACAGATATTTCAATATTATTTCAAAGTACACTGAACTTACTGATTTATTAATGTTACATATGACCTGTTTTGTTGCTTCTCCTTCAGTTTATTTGCTTGAATGAAACGAGAAGAAATGATTGAAATATTATTTTGCTAATGTCAACAGAAAAGAACAAACGCAAGTTAAATAACTATCATTTCCTCTGTGTGCACTGAACTGTTATAACTCCTCATTTTCTTCCTATATGCTTATCTAATTTCTTCTCATTAGTACTGTTTTATTCACTGTTTCATAAACCTTTACTTTCATAAATTCTTTTCACATTTCTCCTCATCATAAATTTATCATATTACTTTTATATCTTAATATTCATACACACTTCGACTACTACAACACAATATCTTTACTTCATTATCACATTTCTTCTCTGTCAACATTACTTGTCAACCTCTATACATTTCATCTTACCTCTTCAAAACCACCAGCATTATATAAACAACATTAAAACCTAAATATATGTTATACCATTACTTACAAAAATTAAAATCACCAATCTTCATCCTATCTGTTCTTTTTCCAGCTCTGGAGCTTCATTTCCTCACGAAACACAACTTATCTAGATTCATTATGTCCCTGAATTTTGTTCTCATTAAGTACTGTATTGGTTCCTAACAGGAAAAGTTTATAACCTGACAAGAATGTTATCACCAACAAATGTATCCATTTAGTGTCATATAATATTAAATGGTGAACTATGCAATGGCAGAAAAATAAATTTAAAAGCAAAAATTTAAAGTAATTAGTATATTGCAAAAAATGATTAACAGATCATGTATAACGCAATTTTGTCAAATAAAGATGTGGGTGGAGACTGTGGCTATTATATGAAAATACTGTTGATGGTGTACCGCACCAAGCCACAATATTTTTTTAAAAAGTATTATTACCCGTTTCGAATTTTTAACAATTCATCATCACACACGTTTTTCATGCTTTCGTCAAAACGAATTATACATCAGTTTCCTGTGAGTTGCCATGAAATGTCTCCCTGGCGCATTTGTTTCTGCAGTTTTCTTGCAATAGAATACAGTTGCAAGCATAATTGCATTTTCACAGTTACAGACGTTATACTGCATTATAAACCACTTTCGTTTTCTCAAAACGAATTTTCAATGTGCACCACATGTTTTGATTACAGCGTACGTAAACAAATAGTGTTTATTGTCCTTTTGTATCTTCATCACTCATGCAAATCCTAAAACTTTTTATCAGTTACTTCCATCAGATGTGTACAATTATTTCTTTCTGTACATTTTACATTGTTACCTTCTTTGTACGCATAAATTCCTTAGAAATACAAAAAAGACATTTAGATATATAGCAAAATACTCACTACAAAATACCATACGAGTGTATTCCTTTCATTACAATGCTCTAAATGTGGTTAAAGATTCAACAATAAAAGTCACTTAAATGCATATTCCTTAAGCAAATGATAATCCATACAAGAATGTAACCATGTACAAACACACAAAACGAAAAATATCCATCAAATATTTAAAGTTCTTTTTTTTGCGAAAATTTAGAAACACGTTAAATTGCCAGGAAACGCTTACAACTGAAACTGTCATAATTTAGTGGGCTCAAATATTCTCTGTTGCGCCACATTTCTTGTCCACTATCTTGGCTGAGAAATTAATTTTGTTCCAGAGAATGATCACATAAAAGCCATGTTGTTGGTAGTAGCTTATCCGCACTCCTATTTTTTTTATTCATTATTGAACCTACTCCTGCGTTACCCTATTTGATTTTGTATTTATAACCCTGTATTCACCTGACCAAAAGTCTTGTTCCTCCTGCCACCGAACTTCACTAATTCCCACTATATATAACTTTAACCTATCCATTTCCCTTTTTAAATTTTCTAACCTACCTGCCCGATTAAAGGATCTGACATTCCACGCTCCGATCCGTAGAACGCCAGTTTTCTTTCTCCTGATAGCGACGTCCTCCTGAGTTGTCCCCGCCTGGAGATCCGAATGGGGGACTATTTTACCTCCGGAATATTTTACCCAAGAGGACGCCATCATCATTTAACCATACAGTAAAGTTGCATGCCCTCGGGAAAAATTACGGCTGTAGTTTCCTCTTGCTTTCAGCCGTTCGTAGTACCAGCACAGCAAGGCCGTTTTGGTTAGTGTTACAAGGCCAGATCAGTCAATCATCCAGACTGTTGCCCCTGCAACTACTGAAAAGGCTGCTGCCCCTCTTCAGGAGCCACATGTTTGTCTGGCCTCTCAACAGATACCCCTCCGTTGTGGTTGCACCTACGGTACGGCCATCTGTATCGTTGAGGCACACAAGCCTCCCCACCAACGGCAAGGTCCATGGTTCATGGGGGGATAAACGCCATAGGTTTCCATATTCTTCAAAAATGTCTGAATGGAAATGACCAAAATCATAAACCTCGCCACACTGAGTATGTTTTCTTTCAGTTCGTGAGAGCTGATCAAACATTATATTTACTTCTCGTTTCTGTTGTTGCCTGATTTCTATTTGACCATCTGTAAATCGTCTCTGAGCTCGGTATTATTCTGTTTTCGAAAAATGAGCCGATAAAGTGTCATCTGAATTCCCGTCTGTGTTGGTTGACAAATTGGTCGCTTTTACAGAAAGTTCGTCAACTTCCTCAGAAATAGAGCCTATTTCTTCTTGCTCTGTATTAGATTGTACCTTCAATGCTTCGGCTTGGTCACCGATCTCGCGAATGATGGTGTCGAGTAGCAGCTCATTTTGTTCATTTACTTGAGTGATCACAGCATTCGCCACTACACTATTTATTTTGGCTAATACTTCTTCTTCGCCTGACGTTTATTCTGTTTAATATTTGAAATCCCCACACCTAAACTTTTATCCCTTCCTGTGCATATTCCTTTTGTCGATGCTGTTCTGTCTCAATATCGCCTTGCCTTGTATCAGTATTATTCATTATTGGCTGAAAGTCGTCATATCTCTTTCCTAATCTGAACTGGCAAATCTTGTAACTGTGCAATTATGTTTCCCAGGTTTCCTCCCTTTCTTTCGCCGAGCGGTTCTAGGCGCTTCAGTCAGGAACCGCGCGACCGCTACGGTCGCAGGTTCGAATCGTGCCTTGGGCATGGATGTGTGTGATGTCCTTAGGTTAGTTAGTTTTAAGTAGTTCTAAGTTCTAGGGGACTGATGACCTCAGATGTTTTGTCCCATAGTGCTCAGAGCCTTCCTTTCTGTGACCGAATCGTCTCCTTCAATGAGCTGTAATATGCTTTCTGATTCCTATTGTTTTCTTCCCTTGACTTTTTTTATCTTTTTTACGTCTCTTTCGGTAACCTTTGTACCTCTTCCTGTGTCCTAGTTCTTTCCTCCTCACTATGTGATTTCATCTCTTCCTGCAATCCAATATTTTTCTTCCTCATTGTTAACAACAATTCTATAATATCGACTTTACCATACTCGATATTAATGTCAACAGAAGGCGATGCGGGTACAGTTCACACAAAAGAAGATACCGGATTCTACCGTTGTTGCCACTGTGTTGGGGTATCTCATCCCCCACTTATTCTTCCTCAAAACCTAAACTTCCACTCTCAATTGCTTGTTCTCTACTTTGATTCGATAACGGATTAATCTGAACCTGCATGTCTGTAATGTTTTTGGAAGTTTCAATAACGTTACTAGATTGTTATAAATTCTTAACAAAATTAATTTCTCGCAGTGCTGACTGAATCCTCGTTTCGAACTTCAGTCATTTATCTCGCACAACGGTTCGATCTAGTATTGCTATCCATAGTGCCTATTCGTAACAAAATGAAATACAACTAACAAAGCTTTCAATCACAAACTGCCCTACAACAAAATTAACTGTTCCAGGTGGAGAATAACTAATAAAAACCTTGTGTATATCAAATAGAATCTCGCAAAATCTGCACTATAATGACCTTAGTCTGTATAATTACTTTTCAGCAGGAAAATATCACACAAATACTCAAAAAGTTCTATAAAATAGCACAAATCATGGACATAAAAATGATAATACATAAAGAAAAATGTACAAAATTCTTACACTAATATTACATTAAAGCAGCGCTTGCACAGATTGGTAAACAAAGTGATTCCTGTAACTTCTCGCGGTGACAGTACCTTCATCTAACTACAAAAGTCACACAGAAAATCCTAAATTCTCATCCTGGGCAGACGGTTAGCCGAGTGTTACCGTTACGTTACATTACTGTTTGTTGTTCTTGTACGTTGTTGCTGTAAACGAAACTGGTTTCCTACTCTCAAACATCCGTGTCTGTGTTTAACGTGAACCTGAACAATGTAAGTACTGTTATTACGGAAACGCAGTCTGATAAAAAAGTGTCGCCAAATCCACCTGCCACTCTGTAACTGTATTGCTGTTGACTTTTACCAGAAATAATCAGAAAACGTAAATCAGTATACTAAATAAGCTATGCTGTGAAATTCTGTATTGTGCAGTGCAATATACAGTGTGACAGTGCGTGACGTAACAGTATGTAACTTGCAGTAAAAACACAGAAAACAAACTGAATAAACGTAGTACATAAAATTTCAAAACAAATTTTGAAAGAATATCGGTCCAAGCGGCTTTTATTAAAATGGCCTTTAAATTAATGTAAGTAAACTGACTACGTAACATTACAAACATGATATGACATACACGTAAATGTAACACTGCACTGTAAGAATCCTGTCCAGCAAAGTGAACGTGATCCGAACTAAACTTTACTTAAACTGAAGCTTAAAACAACTCCTGAATGCAAAGCTTAACTGTAAATGATTCTACTGTGTCCTCACCGACATTGAACTAGGCATAACAAATTTTGATGACTTACCTCGCTGCAGCGGATACTCTGTACTACTTAAAGTTGTGACAATAAAAATGTATACCAGCTAAAGAAAATCACAAGTCTTGCCCAAGAGCAACGCAAGGGTTAACAGCTATGCTACACGCATCATACATTACTTCGAGCAACTGTGTTCCTCCAAGTGCAATGCGGCTACACATAATTATAAAAAACAACTTTCTTGAAGAGGCAGTAGTAGAAACTCGACTTATTAAATGATTCAAAAGGAGACTAGCATCCAAAATTATATCGTTAACCACATTCCTTAACAGTTACAATCACCTTTACGAAAATTACTTCTTATTAAAAATATGGCTTTGCCATGAAATTAGTTAAGAGTATGGTAAAGATGCAATGAATCTATAACTGAATGCAAGCTATGTGAACAGATAATTTTGCATACTCTCATCTTGGCAATAAGGATAAAATTGCTAAGTATTTGTCTTTCTCAAACAAATGATAAATTATTACGTGCAAGCAAGCAATGCAGCGACGAAATCACGGTACCTGAATCATTACAAAATCCTATTCCCAACAAGCAACATCTTCTGCATTTGCATGTCTGTGTTCTCAGAGTTATTTCCAGATCGCACAGCAGCGTAACCAACACCCATCATTCTCACTTATTTCTCTCTGAATGATTACTGCAACGATAATGCTACTAACAAGCAAAGATTAATTGCTTGTACTCAGAACCTCTGTGGCTTAACATATAAACAATTGAAGATATCTGAGGAATATCCAGTGTAAAAATATGAAGTATCGTACTCGAATATATGTACATAACGTGCGAGTGCGTGTTTACATTCCTTTTGAAGCATCTGAAACAGTTCATAGACACGTAAAGTCTTCCAAGCAGCTTCCTCTGCTACACTGAAACGTTTTATTTCTTCCCGACATGACTGCCACTTCTACGTCAGTTATTACGTATTATTTTCATTGAAGTGTTTATAATGTTAGGTCTCGTGCCTCTGTTCCTCAGAAACGTCTTTTCTTCTCTGTTTTCAATTTATTGTACTGTTATACAGTATTGTTATGTACTGAAGAGCCAAAGAAACTGGTACACTTGCCTAATATCATGTAGGGGCCCCGCGAGCACGTAAGTGACGCACACGCCCACACCATTACAGAATCTCCACCAGCTTCAACAGTCCCATGATGACATGCAGGGTCCAAGCAGTCATGAGGTGGTCTCCATATCCGCATATCCGTGCAGATCCATGCGCTGGATACGATTTGAAACGAGACTCATCCGACCAGGCAAAATATTTCCAGTCATCAACAATCCATTGTCGGTGCAGACGGGTCCGGGCGTGGCGTAATGCTTTGTGTCCTGCAGTCATCAAGGCTACACGAGTGGAGCTTCAACTCCGAAAGCCCGTGTCGATGTTTCGTTGAGTGGTTCACATGCTGTCCCTTGTCGACGGCTCAGCACTGAAATCTGCAGCAATTTTCGGAAGGGTTGCACTTCTGTCAAGTTGAACGGTTCTCTTCAGTCGTCATGTCCTGTTCTTGCAGGATCTTTTTCCCGGCCGCAGCGACGTCGGAGATTTGATGTTTTACCAGATTCATGATATTCACGGCACACTCGTGAAATAGTCGTACAGGAAAATGCCAATTTCATCGCTACATCGTAGATGCTGTGTCCCATCGCTCGTGCGCCGTAACCGACCAACTGCGTCAGACACTTGTCTTACATAAGCGTTGCCGACGGCAGCGGCGTATTCTGGCTGTTAACATATCTCTGAATTGAATATGCATGCCTATACCAGTTTCTTTCTCGTTTAAGTATATTTGACTCTTCTAAATCATCTTGTACCTCTTTGTACCAGTTATTCTCGATTTTACTTCCCCAAAAGTAGTTCAAGTGTTGTTTCATTAGCCTAGCTTCTAGCAACCTTAATACAGCGTAGGAAAAGGCGCTCACCTTTTGCGCATTGTGTATGTGTGTATGTTACTCACGTACGTTCTAGATACACTACCTCATTCGGCAGCATCTTCATTGTCCGTATTTTTTTTTTTTTTTTTTTTTTTTTGTGCTGATTAGTGTGCTGATGATTCTTCTGTCTGCCTCGTGCAGGTTATCTGCTGTGGATTTGGTGTTGCATTCAGGATTAGTAGGTTCTGAATTTGCTGTTCATTGTGAGGGATTTCTACCTGTAGGTTGGCCAGGTGTTTCGTTATGCATGTTTCAGTTCCTTTGACAAGCTATCTGCTGCGGCTTTCTTGTTTGAGTCCCAGGCTACGATTAAACGAAGTTATTTCAATTTATTTACAATATGAATTTGTTTTTTGGTGTTCAGATTATATACTGCAAGAGAAATCAACTTGACTGGAGGTTGTAGCGAGGGAAAACAATCATCGATTACATCTTCAGTAGTTTCTTTGTGTAATTTTTTGCTGAGGGCAGAAATTTATCATATTAATCTTATAACGTGATGTGGTTTCATTTTCCGGGAAAGGCAACACATTTAAATTGTAACATATCAAATGGTACAAATGGCTCTGAGCACTATGGGACTTAACTTCTAAGGTCATCAGTCCAATAGAACTCAGAACTACTTAAATCTAACTAACCTAAGGACATCACACACATCCATGCCAGAGGCAGGATTCGTGTCTGCGACCGTAGCAGTCGAGTGGTTAAAGACTGTAGCGCCTAGAACCGCTCGGCCACCCCGGCCGGCGTAACATATTATTTCTGGCCTAGCACGGCTTATCCATTCGGTTATTACGGACTCCACAACTCATTTCTGGTATCAGGGGGTTGGTAGCTTTGTCGACCCTGGAGATGATGAGCCGTCCGTAGTCCTAAACGGGCGGTGATCCGTGTCTACCGTGCTGGCAAGTCATTTACCCACGATGCTAGATGATTTCCAGCCCCTGTCGGTAAAAAGCTTAGAAGAAGTCCAAACAGGAAGCCGCACTTTCCAAGGAATGATATTGCTGGGGGCAAGAAATGGCTAACGGAGTACCTGCATTCTACTCCTTGCTCTGACTGTTCAAAACTTTGTATGTCAGACAGTTTTCGTGGAGCTGCTTGCATTGCGTAAACTCGAGGAACCGGTCGGTAGTAGCTTTTGAGGGAGTAGGAAGGGAATTGTGTGGCCTGTGGGGCAGGTGTCATGTTTTGGCAGTGTCGGTTGCATCAAATCGGGAGTGAATGATCCTCAGTAGATAAGGCTTACCGGCCAATGATGATCTTCAGTCCCTGCAGTCACACTAACCTCTGTGCCCTCGGTGGCTCAGACGGCTGCCCGCACGGTAGCTCAGCGTGTTCGGTCGGAGGGTTAGCTGCCCTCTGCAATATAAAAAAAACTGAGTTCATCGATCAACAACGAACTTAAACGGATGTCTCACGACGTCCACCCCAAGCAGAACAACGAACGAAAACGAACAGAATGGCGTCTGCCATGTAAGCAGGAGATCCTAGGTTCGAGTCCCGGTCGGGACACACAATCTCAACTGTCCCCGTTGGTATTTATCAGCTCCTGTAAGCAGATAAAGGTGTAGATTTCTTTGTAAATTCATTCTTCGAGAGCTGAACGATCACCAAGACATGTCCGGAAGAACAGATACCATCTTCATACGCTACAGGAATGTCCTGAAGAGATTGCAAGTCCATATCAGGCGCAAAAGACCACATTTCCGTGAAGCAGCGTGGGTGTTGCACCACGATAATGTGCAGCAGCATATTGCCAATGTTCTTGCTGAATATCTTGCAAAAATCAAAGTGAAGTGCATCTCTCACCTTTCCTATTGTTCGGCTTTAGCTCCATCTAACTTTTTTCTATTCCCTAACTTGAAGAAACGCCTTCGTGGGAGGCGTTATCAATCATGAGAAGCAGTGGTCCTCCGCTGCGGAAGCGATTTTGATGGATCTCTCAAAAAACGGTTTGCAGCATGTGTTTGAAGACTGATAGAAACGCTGGGACAAGTGCATCGCATTCATGGGAAACTACTTTGAGGAGGACCATCAAAATTATGAGAATCAGTTAAGGGATGCTGTCAAAAGAAAATTCTTATCATTCTTTATTTAACAGCCCTCGTACATTCATCACAACTTCGGAACACGCACCGTAAAACAGATCGCTAACGAAAGGCAATGTATTTTTATTCGTCCTGTGGAAACGCTGCTAGAAATGCATGTTTGAACATAAAATTAGATGCTGGCCAGGACTGCAAGTTGCGCTGTTGTGTATGTCCACGAACTGCACAATTTGAGCGGTGTCCTCAGTAGGTTGCAGGCGTCAGCCGCTGTCCAAACAGTGCGCTTCGTAAGTTTTGAGTGCATTATGTCGGAGCTATGTGAGTAGCAGTTGCGCGACTGGGTTCGTGATTTCCTCTCAGAAAGGTTGCAGTTCGTAGAAATTGACGGAAAGCCTTTGCGTAAAACAGAAGTAAGATATAGCGTTCCATAAGGTAACGTTATAGGTTCTCCGCTGTTCGTGATTTATGAGACAATCTGAGCAGCTCTCTTAGATTGTTTGCAAATCATGTTGCCCTTTACCGTCTTGTGAACTCACGAGATGATCAAAACCAATTACAAAACGATTTAGACAAGATACCTATATGCAGCGAAAAGTGGCAATTGATTCTAAATAATGAAAAGTGTGAAGCCATCCACTTGAGTACTAAAAGCAATCCGCGCAATTGCGGTTACACAGTAAATAACACAAATCTACTGCTTACGGATTACAATTATGAATAACTCAAAATGGAACGATCACACAGAAAATGTTGTGGAGAAAGCAAATCAAACACTGCGATTTACTGGCAGAACACTTGGAAAACACAACAGGTATATTACAGACACTACTTACACTAGGCTTATCCAACCCTGTCTGGGGTACTGCTGTGCAGTGTGGGGTCCGCATCAGATAGAACTGACGCAGAATATCGAGAAAGTTCAAGGAAGCGCAGTTCGTTTTATACTATCGTGAAGCAGGGGAGGGAGTGCCACGGATGTGTTAGCGCCAATAACGGTGGAAATCATGAAAACGAAGGCGATTTTCGTTGCAGAAAGAGCTGCTCATGGTTGGTTAGTTGATTTAAGGGGAGCGGACCACACAGCGAGGTCATCTGTCCCATCGTATTAGGAAGGATGGGGAAGGAAGTCGGCCGTGTCCTTTCAAAGGAGCCATCTGGGATTTGCCTGAAGTGATTTAGAGAAATCACGGAAAACCTAAATCACGATGGCCGGACGCGTGTTTGAACCGTCACCCTCCCGAATGCGAGTACAGTGTGCTAACCACTGCGGCACGTCGCTCGCTACTCATGAAGTCACCAACGTTGTCCTCATAGAGTGAAAATATTTTGTTGGAGCCCATCTACGTACGGAGAAATGATCATGATAATAAAGTAACATGTCAGAGCACGCACGGGACGATTTAAGTGTTAGTTTTTCTTGTGCACAGTTCGAGAGTGCAACAGTAGAGAAATAGCTTGATGGTGTTTCGATGAATCCTCAGCCAGACACTTAATTGTGAACTGAAGAGTAATCATGTAGGTGTAGATGCGGATGTAGAACTCGTTCATCGGCGAATTATTAGTGCTCGTATGGTGAATGATTCCGTAGTCAAGGGAGCCAAAGTGATCGGTGTATCAAGAGGTACCACATCGAAGGTTTATACCACATGCAGGGAAAGAGGAGAAAAGTCGTCACAATGCTCGTGAAAATGTGTGCTGAATAATAGTGACAGACGGTCATTTAAGACGATTGTGACAAAAAGTAACAGGACGACAGCTACGAAAGTCATTTGAGAACTGATCGCTACACGCGCAAACAGTTAGCACCAAAACAACACGAAGCACGAATTGCAGGACGAGATGGAATTCCAAAATTGCTCATCAGTGTTGCAAATGCCTGTAACACGGAAACATGCTGCTGAAGCCACAAAACCTGGATTATGTATAACACTAGCGTGCATGTCACGCTTCCCTAACAACCGAACCTTTAGTCCTGTCAAAAAGCCACATATAACACTAAAGTATACCACTAACGTGAAATACGCTGTTACCCTCTGAGAGGATTTCGAAGACTGACCGCTCGTGTGTCTAATGGACAAAGTTATCGGACTATATTTTGAATTTGGTGAAGTGAACAGAAAAACCAAACGGACTTTAACCTTGGGAGTTAATGAAAGTAGTAAAATCATAAATGAATGAAAAAATGAACGGTCGTAGCCCAATTAGGCACATTCATTTTGGAAGTACATGTTTAAGAAAATTGAATATTGGTTATTGAAGTTACTTTCGTTGAGATTCCCCTTTGAATAGCAAACAGAATATAAACTGAAACAGTCCACTCCGAACTATTTGTAGCACCAGTTACCAATAACACACACACCAGTGAATCATGAGAAGTAATTTTGCACCAAGCTGATACCAATGACAGCTACACTCAACAGCATTACTTTATCAAATATTGAAATGTTACTGCACGAAGTGCAGAACTAAGTTTGGACTTGAGAGCTTTTTACCTTAACTGACATAAAAAAACAACAATAAAGATGAATATGTCATAAATACACTGTTTAAGCTGCTCTACATATACCAATTTTCCTTAGCAACAGTAAAAGTTCATTTTTTTTTTACTAATAGATGGATAATATGATGAGGACTCATAAACTAGTATAGTTTCACTAGTTAATCCTCTTTGATTATTACAGTAGAAAAGACTAATTCAAAAAGCTAATCATTCACTTCACTTGGCATGGTTCATAATTTACTTTGCAAGACAATGAAATACAACACTGGGCTTAATTAACTTCAAAAAAGGAACCATTCATGATAGGACTCAAAACCACACAAATTTCTAAATGAACTTAACTTATCTGCCTTTTTACCACCCGTGAAGCAGGTATTTTAGACAATAATATTTACACAATCTTGCACTGTAATCCTAGAAAACTATATTTTGTAATAAACTAAGGATACTTTATCAAAAGCCTATTCAGCTTCACTTTTGTGTCTGAGTTGATCCATCATAAATTGTTCTGAAAGCCTGCGACTGTGAAAAGAATAGGTTTGTTTATAAATAAGTCATCTGCTACCAGTCACGATTTTCTTTATTTTATTTTTCGCACGACGCATTTCGGAAAATGATTCCCATTTCCAAGTGCGCACTTAGAAATGGGAATCATTTCCCAAAACGCGTCCTGCGAAAAAGATAATAGAGAAAATTGTGACTGGTAGCAGATGTATTATTTATAAACAAACTTCTTCACTTTTGTGGTTTTAACTTTAACTTTTACTACTCCTTTTACATTAGACAAAAAACCATTTTTAAGCACTTGAATGCAAAAATCGTTCATTTAAATCAGGATACTCGGTTTTAGTAGCACTTAGGCGATGATCCTGCATAGGTCGTGATCAGGATAGAACATATTGTTCTGGACAAGAGTTTATCTTTTCATGGTTATTATTAAAACAACACACAAAGTAAATGGTCCATGCCCATATACATTACTCTATGTATGAAGTTAGTGAAGCAGTGACGAAAAGATTTGTGGCAAGCGACATGGTGGCTGACTGTATCAAAGCTCTTGTTATTCGAATGCTCTATAAAATCTCTTGTTGGCGTCGGATTTTCACAATATTAGAGCCATTCCTTTTTGCCGAGAATACCAAATAATAGCCAGATCTACATTCGAGGCAAATCCATTGTAAAGCAGCTTCTAATTGCCTGTCTTAGCACCTTCGAAGTGTACCTTGCTGCGACTGGCCACATACTGCGTACCGTTCACACCAAGGAGCCGCTCAGATCGACCGCCAAAACCACCTTTTACATCGCGCCATGCCACTTCTGTTGCGGGGGGACTTAACTACAGCTTTTACATGTTACAAATACAAGTGTCATAAGCATTAACCAGCTTTCAATAAACATTTTATTTTTATGAACATCCTCATATTATAATAATTTATTATTTTAACATATCCTTTCGCTTTTTCATATAGACATTACAAAATTCTAATTTTCTTGTCACAGGTCAAGAAGTTTAAATAACACGGAATACACACTTCATAACTGCAGATACACCATTACATAATATAAAGCAACTTCTGATCGATATAAGTGTTCCATGGAAGTAAGTAATTTGGTCGTGAGTCTTGTTTCACACTGACTCCAGCTTCTGGCCTAGTTTGTGCCCTAAGAGTGAAACCTGGCGGGGGTTCGGTAACGATTTGGGCAGGCATATCGTGGTATTGCGTGGGTCCCATGCGCACTCTGCGAGATCACATTCCTGCCAAGGATCATGAGGTCATCTGGGTGATCAAGCCCGTTCCATGGTCCAGTGTTCGTTCCCCAATGGTGATGTCATGTGCTAAGTCGACGGGGCCTCTGTTGACACAGCTCACATAGTCCAGGGCTGGCTTTTGTGAGCACGAGGATGGCCACTACCGTCACCAGACCTCAATATTATAATTGAGCCTTTCTGGTCTGCTTTGAAAAGAAGGATGTGTGATCGCTATCTACGTCCATCATCATAACTTGAACATGGCCCTATTTTGGAGGAATAATGGTGTAAAATTCCCTAGAACACCGCACAGAACCTGTATTTATCCATTCCGAGACGACTGAAAGCTGTTTTGAATGCCAACTGTTTTCCTACTCCGTGTTGATCGTGTGAAACCCCGCTCGCGCTATTCGTCCACGAGACTCAAGGGCCATAGACACGGGTTCCCAGGTAGATGCCATGTTTCTTGACTTACGCAAGGTGTTCGATACACTTCCTCTCAGTCGTTTAATGAACAAAGTAAGAGCATATGGACTATTAGACCAATTGTGTGATTGGATTGAAGAGTTCCTAGATAACAGAACGGACCATGTCTTTCTCAATGGAGAGAAGTCTTCCGAAGTAAGAGTGACTTCAGGTGTGTCGCAGGGGAGTGTCGTAGGTCCACAATATATATCACACTTCACTGAGGCTTTTTGCGGATGATGCTGTAGTATATCGAGAGGTTGTAACAATGCAAAATTGTACTGAAATGCAGGAGGATCTGCAACGACGCCTGGTGCATGGAATGGCAATTCGATCTCAATATTGACAAGAGTAATCTGCTGCGAATACATAGAAAGAAAGATCCTTTATCATTTAGCTACAGTATAGCAGGTCAGCAACTGGAAGCAGTTAATTCCATAAATTATCTGAGAGTAGGCATTAGGAGTGATTTAAAATGGAATGACCATATAAAATTAATCGTCGGTAAAGCAGATGCCAGACTGATATTCATTGGAATAAGCCGAAGGAAATAAAGTCCGAAAACAAAGGAAGTAGGCTATAATACACTTGATCGCCCACTGCTTGAATAGTGCTGACCGGTGTGTGATCCGTACCAGATAGGGTAGATATAAGAGACAGAGAAGATCCAACGGAGAGCAGCGCGCTTCGTTCCAGGATCATTTAGTAATCGCGAAAGCGTTGCGGAGATGATAGATAAACTCCAGTGGAAGACTCTGCAAGAGAGACGCTCAGTAGCTCGGTACGGGCTTTTGTTGAAATTTCGCAAACATACCATCACCGAGGAGTCAAGCAGTATATGGCTCCCTCCTACGTATATCTTGCGAAGAGACCATTGAGGATAAAATCAGAGAGATTAGAGCCCACTCAGAGGCATACCGGCAGTCCTTCTTTCCACGAACAATAAGAGACTGGAATATGAGGGAGAACCGATAAAGGTACTCAGAGTACCCTCCGCCACAGACCGTCAGGTGGCTTGCGTAATATGGATGTAGATGTAGATGTTAGGCCGAGTAACGTGCTGTGTTCGTGATGCTTCCATCTTTCCGTCCACCCTCTGTATCTGTTACTGTTGTGGAAGGTGTCTATTGTTGTTGTTGTCTTCAGTCCTGAGACTGGTTTGATGCAGCTCTCCATACCACTCTATCCTGTGCAAGCCTCTTCATCTCCCAGTACCTACTGCAGCCTACATCCTTCTGAATCTGCTTAGTGTATTCATCTCTTGGTCTCCCTCTACGATTTTTACCCTCCACGCTGCCCTCCAATGCTAAATTTGTGATCCCTTGATTCTTCAGAACATATCCTACCAAACGATCCCTTCTTCTAGTCAAGTTATGCCACAAACTTCTCTTCTCCCCAATCCTATTCAATACCTCCTCGTTAGTTATGTGATCTACCCATCTAATCTTCAGCATTCTTCTGTAGCACCACATTTCGAAAGCTTCTATTCTCTTCTTGTCCAAACTAGTTATCGTCCATGTTTCACTTCCATAGATGGCTACACTCCATACAAATACTTTCATAAACGACTTCCTGATACATAAATCTGTATTCGATGTTAACAAATTTCTCTTATTCATAAACGCTTTTCTTGCCATTGCCAGTCTGCATTTTATATCACCTCTACTTCGAGCATCATCAGTTATTTTGCTCCCCAAATAGCAAAACTCCTTTACTACTTTAAGTGTCTCATTTCCTAATCTAATTCCCTCAGCATCACCCGATTTAATTTGACTACATTCCATTACCCTCGTTTTGGTTTTGTTGATGTTCATCTTATATCCTCCTTTCAAGACACTGTCCATTCCGCTCAACTGCTCTTCCAAGTCCTTTGCCGTCTCTGACAGAATTACAATGTCATCGGCGAACCTCAAAGTTTTTTACTTCTTCTCCATGAATTTTAATACCTACTCCAAATTTTTCTTTTGTTTCCTTTACTGCTTGCTCAATATACAGATTGAATAACATCGGGGAGAGGCTACAACCCTGTCTCACTCCTTTCCCAACCACTGCTTCCCTTTCATGCCTCTCGACTCTTATGACTGCCATCTGGTTTCTGTACAAATTGTAAATAGCCTTTCGCTCCCTGTATTTTACCCCTGCCACCTTCAGAATTTGAAAGAGAGTATTCCAGTCAACATTGTCAAAAGCTTTCTCTAAGTCTACAAATGCTAGAAACGTAGGTTTGCCTTTTCTTAATCTTTCTTCTAAGATAAGTCGTAAGGTCAGTATTGCCTCACGTGTTCCAACATTTCTACGGAAATCAAACTGATCCTCCCCGAGGTCCGCATCTACCAGTTTTTCATTCGTCTGTAAAGAATTCGCGTTAGTATCTTGCAGCTGTGACTTATTAAACTGATAGTTCGGTAATTTTCACATCTGTCAGCACCTGCTTTCTTTGGGATTGGAATTATTATATTCTTCTTGAAGTCTGAGGGTATTTCGCCTGTCTCATACATCTTGCTCACCAGATGGTAGAGTTTTGTCAGGACTGGCTCTCCCAAGGCCGTCAGTAGCTCTAATGGAATGTTGTCTACTCCGGGGGCCTTGTTTCGACTCAGGTCTTTCAGTGCTCTGTCAAACTCTTCACGCAGTAACTTATCTCCCATTTCGTCTTCACCTACATCCTCTTCCATTTCCATAATATTGTCCTCAAGTACATCGCCCTTGTATAAACCTTCTATATACTCCTTCCACCTTTCTGCCTTCCCTTCTTTGCTTAGAAGTGGGTTGCCATCTGAGCTCTTGATATTCATACACGTGGTTCTCTTATCTCCAAAGGTCTCTTTAATTTTCCTGTAGGCAGTATCTATCTTACCCCTAGTGAGATAAGCTTCTACATCCTTACATTTGTCCTCTAGCCATCCCTGCTTAGCCATTTTGCACTTCCTGTCAATCTCATTTTTGAGACGTTTGTATTCCTTTTTGCCTGCTTCATTTACTGCATTTTTATATTTTCTCCTTTCATCAATTAAATTCAATATTTCTTCTGTTACTCAAGGATTTCTAGCAGCCCTCGTATTTTTACCTACTTTATCCTGTGCTGCCTTCACTACTTCATCCCTCAGAGCTACCCATTCTTCTTCTACGGTATTTCTTTCCCCCATTCCTGTCAATTGTTCCCTTATGGTCTCCTTGAAACTCTGTACAACCTCTGGTTCTTTCAGCTTATCCAGATCCCACGTCCTTAAATTCCCACCTTTTTGCAGTTTCTTCAGTTTTAACCTACCAATAAATTGTGGTCAGAGTCCACATCTGCCCCTGGTTATGTCCTACAATTTAAAACCTGATTCCTAAATCTCTGTCTTACCATTATATAATCTATCTGATACCTTTTAGTATCTCCAGGATTCTTCCATGTATACAACGAAGGTGTCTAGTAAATGAATATTTTCGAGGCACCCACAAACACAGCCACGGCTCACAGATTAAGATCTACAGCTATAATCTGTGATTTATTATATTTATCTATGCGCAACATGTTGCTACATAACATCATTAAACTTTCTACTCTTTACGAATTTTAGAACTAGAGAGAGAGAGAGAGAGAGAGAAAGAGAGAGAGAGAGAGAGAGAGAGAGAGAGAGAGAGAGAGAGAGAATAGACAGGACAGATAGAGATATAGGTGGAATTCATTGTTATTGTTATTTTCGTCTTGAATGACTCCGCAGCGAAGCTGCAATTTAACATTTATCCTTTTCTTTCACCGTTTCAGTTCCGCTTTATTTTTACGGCGATAAATTTCTCAGTCTCTGATCATCCTCAGATCTATGTAGTTGCATCAGCAACGCGCTGTATTAATTAAGAACTATACATCGAAGATCGAATTGATTTATATACCATTCCATGTCACACAAAAGAGAAGGTTATTAGCTAATAGGCAATAATGAGTATAAATTTTCTGAAGAGTTCTTATTCTCCCGTTACAAACAATCCCACCCAGCATGAATCGTGAGGATTTCTGTAAAGGGGTTAAGATGTCAAACCGGCCGACTGGGAGGCATCACAGGACATTTTAAATTCCACTGTCTTGAATGCAGGTTTCATGGCTTCTATTACAAAATATACACGTTTGAATTCCAAAGAGCGAAATACCGTGACGTACGATAGAAGAATGCTGTGTGAATGGGCGTGGCTCTGCGCTTTGGCACAATTAAGATCCAAGAACAATAAATTAGCTTACTATGCCTGTGTCCATTCACTGCTTTCATATGGGATCATATTTTGGGGTGATTCATTGTTAAGAGAAAAGTATTAATTGCACAAAAATGTCTAAGCAGAACAATAGCTGGAGCCCAGCCAAGATCGTCTTGCAGACATTTATTTAAATAACTAGTTATATTCACAGTAGCTTCATGTGAAATTTGTTATTGATAACCCACCTCAATTCAAAAGCAATAGCAATATGCATAGCTACAACACTAGGAGAAAGGCTGATCTTCATTACTTTGGGTTATATCTAACTTTGGCACAAAAAGGGGTGAATTATGCTGCCACAAAAATTGTTGGTCATTTACCAAATAGCATCAAAAAATCTGACGCATAGCCAACCAACATTCAAAAATAAATTAAAAGAATTTCATATTCATGATCTGTGGAACAAGTATTAATCTAATGTAATCTGCAGCAACCAGCCACAAATTGGTTTTCGGTTACTTTATTCAAAAAGTACCATTACCCATTTCGAATTTATACACATCATCATAAAATGGCTTTTATGGTTTTGTCGAAACAAATGATACATTGGTTTACTGGTGAGACTCATAGCATAAACAATAAATCACAGACACACATGTGTAAGGAAATTGCTTCGCTACAGATTTGTGTTAGAGTGTAATTTCTGCTAAGTATCCATCTGGAGCATTGTTTTTGCAGTTTCCTTCGAATGAAATATATTTGCAAATATGTTCATATTTTCACCATTGGATTGTCGGTTTGCATTATAAAACACTTTCGTTTGGTCACAACAAAGCTAACATGGAACATAACAGAACTTGCATTACAATCTGTAATTGAATAAGACAACTAATTCGAAAGAAAATGGTTGGAACATGAGATGTGACATGAGTGATGATATATAGAATATCTAAGCATATATAACCAGTTTTCTCAGAAAATTATAGTGCAAATTCAAAAGTTTAACATAATAATCATCCATAAGGTGCTAAAGTAAAGCTGCATATGCAGTGTAATGATAATGAAAATGCGCAAAAGTGATATTCTTAGCAGTTGTAAAAGTAAAAATCTTTAAATGGTACAAAACCAATGACAAAAGAGGATATAATAACAGTGTAAAATATTACATTTTAGTATTTAACACAAGAAAGAATAAGAAAGAAAAATTATTTGTGTACACACACCTAAGGCATTTCACATGCTTGGACCAACTAAAGAAAAGGTTATTGAATGCATTCAGAAAATCAGCTACAAAAAAAAAATAGCCTCTTAGAAAGATATTAGTGAGCAGTCAGTCATATGAACAACCCTTGAAATATCATCTTATACTAAAAAAGAAAATGGGAAAGATACAGATATTTCAATATTATTCCAAAGTACACTGAACTTACTGATTTATTAATGTTACATATGACCTGTTTTGTTGCTTCTCCTTCAGTTTATTTGCTTGAATGAAACGAGAAGAAATGATTGAAATATTATTTTGCTAATGTCAACAGAAAAGAACAAACGCAAGTTAAATAACTATCATTTCCTCTGTGTGCACTGAACTGTTATAACTCCTCATTTTCTTCCTATATGCTTATCTAATTTCTTCTCATTAGTACTGTTTTATTCACTGTTTCATAAACCTTTACTTTCATAAATTCTTTTCACATTTCTCCTCATCATAAATTTATCATATTACTTTTATATCTTAATATTCATACACACTTCGACTACTACAACACAATATCTTTACTTCATTATCACATTTCTTCTCTGTCAACATTACTTGTCAACCTCTATACATTTCATCTTACCTCTTCAAAACCACCAGCATTATATAAACAACATTAAAACCTAAATATATGTTATACCATTACTTACAAAAATTAAAATCACCAATCTTCATCCTATCTGTTCTTTTTCCAGCTCTGGAGCTTCATTTCCTCACGAAACACAACTTATCTAGATTCATTATGTCCCTGAATTTTGTTCTCATTAAGTACTGTATTGGTTCCTAACAGGAAAAGTTTATAACCTGACAAGAATGTTATCACCAACAAATGTATCCATTTAGTGTCATATAATATTAAATGGTGAACTATGCAATGGCAGAAAAATAAATTTAAACGCAAAAATTTAAAGTAATTAGTATATTGCAAAAAATGATTAACAGATCATGTATAACGCAATTTTGTCAAATAAAGATGTGGGTGGAGACTGTGGCTATTATATGAAAATACTGTTGATGGTGTACCGCACCAAGCCACAATATTTTTTTAAAAAGTATTATTACCCGTTTCGAATTTTTAACAATTCATCATCACACACGTTTTTCATGCTTTCGTCAAAACGAATTATACATCAGTTTCCTGTGAGTTGCCATGAAATGTCTCCCTGGCGCATTTGTTTCTGCAGTTTTCTTGCAATAGAATACAGTTGCAAGCATAATTGCATTTTCACAGTTACAGACGTTATACTGCATTATAAACCACTTTCGTTTTCTCAAAACGAATTTTCAATGTGCACCACATGTTTTGATTACAGCGTACGTAAACAAATAGTGTTTATTGTCCTTTTGTATCTTCATCACTCATGCAAATCCTAAAACTTTTTATCAGTTACTTCCATCAGATGTGTACAATTATTTCTTTCTGTACATTTTACATTGTTACCTTCTTTGTACGCATAAATTCCTTAGAAATACAAAAAAGACATTTAGATATATAGCAAAATACTCACTACAAAATACCATACGAGTGTATTCCTTTCATTACAATGCTCTAAATGTGGTTAAAGATTCAACAATAAAAGTCACTTAAATGCATATTCCTTAAGCAAATGATAATCCATACAAGAATGTAACCATGTACAAACACACAAAACGAAAAATATCCATCAAATATTTAAAGTTCTTTTTTTTGCGAAAATTTAGAAACACGTTAAATTGCCAGGAAACGCTTACAACTGAAACTGTCATAATTTAGTGGGCTCAAATATTCTCTGTTGCGCCACATTTCTTGTCCACTATCTTGGCTGAGAAATTAATTTTGTTCCAGAGAATGATCACATAAAAGCCATGTTGTTGGTAGTAGCTTATCCGCACTCCTATTTTTTTTATTCATTATTGAACCTACTCCTGCGTTACCCTATTTGATTTTGTATTTATAACCCTGTATTCACCTGACCAAAAGTCTTGTTCCTCCTGCCACCGAACTTCACTAATTCCCACTATATATAACTTTAACCTATCCATTTCCCTTTTTAAATTTTCTAACCTACCTGCCCGATTAAAGGATCTGACATTCCACGCTCCGATCCGTAGAACGCCAGTTTTCTTTCTCCTGATAGCGACGTCCTCCTGAGTTGTCCCCGCCTGGAGATCCGAATGGGGGACTATTTTACCTCCGGAATATTTTACCCAAGAGGACGCCATCATCATTTAACCATACAGTAAAGTTGCATGCCCTCGGGAAAAATTACGGCTGTAGTTTCCTCTTGCTTTCAGCCGTTCGTAGTACCAGCACAGCAAGGCCGTTTTGGTTAGTGTTACAAGGCCAGATCAGTCAATCATCCAGACTGTTGCCCCTGCAACTACTGAAAAGGCTGCTGCCCCTCTTCAGGAGCCACATGTTTGTCTGGCCTCTCAACAGATACCCCTCCGTTGTGGTTGCACCTACGGTACGGCCATCTGTATCGTTGAGGCACACAAGCCTCCCCACCAACGACAAGGTCCATGGTTCATGGGGGGATAAACGCCATAGGTTTCCATATTCTTCAAAAATGTCTGAATGGAAATGACCAAAATCATAAACCTCGCCACACTGAGTATGTTTTCTTTCAGTTCGTGAGAGCTGATCAAACATTATATTTACTTCTCGTTTCTGTTGTTGCCTGATTTCTATTTGACCATCTGTAAATCGTCTCTGAGCTCGGTATTATTCTGTTTTCGAAAAATGAGCCGATAAAGTGTCATCTGAATTCCCGTCTGTGTTGGTTGACAAATTGGTCGCTTTTACAGAAAGTTCGTCAACTTCCTCAGAAATAGAGCCTATTTCTTCTTGCTCTGTATTAGATTGTACCTTCAATGCTTCGGCTTGGTCACCGATCTCGCGAATGATGGTGTCGAGTAGCAGCTCATTTTGTTCATTTACTTGAGTGATCACAGCATTCGCCACTACACTATTTATTTTGGCTAATACTTCTTCTTCGCCTGACGTTTATTCTGTTTAATATTTGAAATCCCCACACCTAAACTTTTATCCCTTCCTGTGCATATTCCTTTTGTCGATGCTGTTCTGTCTCAATATCGCCTTGCCTTGTATCAGTATTATTCATTATTGGCTGAAAGTCGTCATATCTCTTTCCTAATCTGAACTGGCAAATCTTGTAACTGTGCAATTATGTTTCCCAGGTTTCCTCCCTTTCTTTCGCCGAGCGGTTCTAGGCGCTTCAGTCAGGAACCGCGCGACCGCTACGGTCGCAGGTTCGAATCGTGCCTTGGGCATGGATGTGTGTGATGTCCTTAGGTTAGTTAGTTTTAAGTAGTTCTAAGTTCTAGGGGACTGATGACCTCAGATGTTTTGTCCCATAGTGCTCAGAGCCTTCCTTTCTGTGACCGAATCGTCTCCTTCAATGAGCTGTAATATGCTTTCTGATTCCTATTGTTTTCTTCCCTTGACTTTTTTTATCTTTTTTACGTCTCTTTCGGTAACCTTTGTACCTCTTCCTGTGTCCTAGTTCTTTCCTCCTCACTATGTGATTTCATCTCTTCCTGCAATCCAATATTTTTCTTCCTCATTGTTAACAACAATTCTATAATATCGACTTTACCATACTCGATATTAATGTCAACAGAAGGCGATGCGGGTACAGTTCACACAAAAGAAGATACCGGATTCTACCGTTGTTGCCACTGTGTTGGGGTATCTCATCCCCCACTTATTCTTCCTCAAAACCTAAACTTCCACTCTCAATTGCTTGTTCTCTACTTTGATTCGATAACGGATTAATCTGAACCTGCATGTCTGTAATGTTTTTGGAAGTTTCAATAACGTTACTAGATTGTTATAAATTCTTAACAAAATTAATTTCTCGCAGTGCTGACTGAATCCTCGTTTCGAACTTCAGTCATTTATCTCGCACAACGGTTCGATCTAGTATTGCTATCCATAGTGCCTATTCGTAACAAAATGAAATACAACTAACAAAGCTTTCAATCACAAACTGCCCTACAACAAAATTAACTGTTCCAGGTGGAGAATAACTAATAAAAACCTTGTGTATATCAAATAGAATCTCGCAAAATCTGCACTATAATGACCTTAGTCTGTATAATTACTTTTCAGCAGGAAAATATCACACAAATACTCAAAAAGTTCTATAAAATAGCACAAATCATGGACATAAAAATGATAATACATAAAGAAAAATGTACAAAATTCTTACACTAATATTACATTAAAGCAGCGCTTGCACAGATTGGTAAACAAAGTGATTCCTGTAACTTCTCGCGGTGACAGTACCTTCATCTAACTACAAAAGTCACACAGAAAATCCTAAATTCTCATCCTGGGCAGACGGTTAGCCGAGTGTTACCGTTACGTTACATTACTGTTTGTTGTTCTTGTACGTTGTTGCTGTAAACGAAACTGGTTTCCTACTCTCAAACATCCGTGTCTGTGTTTAACGTGAACCTGAACAATGTAAGTACTGTTATTACGGAAACGCAGTCTGATAAAAAAGTGTCGCCAAATCCACCTGCCACTCTGTAACTGTATTGCTGTTGACTTTTACCAGAAATAATCAGAAAACGTAAATCAGTATACTAAATAAGCTATGCTATGAAATTCTGTATTGTGCAGTGCAATATACAGTGTGACAGTGCGTGACGTAACAGTATGTAACTTGCAGTAAAAACACAGAAAACAAACTGAATAAACGTAGTACATAAAATTTCAAAACGAATTTTGAAAGAATATCGGTCCAAGCGGCTTTTATTAAAATGGCCTTTAAATTAATGTAAGTAAACTGACTACGTAACATTACAAACATGATATGACATACACGTAAATGTAACACTGCACTGTAAGAATCCTGTCCAGCAAAGTGAACGTGATCCGAACTAAACTTTACTTAAACTGAAGCTTAAAACAACTCCTGAATGCAAAGCTTAACTGTAAATGATTCTACTGTGTCCTCACCGACATTGAACTAGGCATAACAAATTTTGATGACTTACCTCGCTGCAGCGGATACTCTGTACTACTTAAAGTTGTGACAATAAAAATGTATACCAGCTAAAGAAAATCACAAGTCTTGCCCAAGAGCAACGCAAGGGTTAACAGCTATGCTACACGCATCATACATTACTTCGAGCAACTGTGTTCCTCCAAGTGCAATGCGGCTACACATAATTATAAAAAACAACTTTCTTGAAGAGGCAGTAGTAGAAACTCGACTTATTAAATGATTCAAAAGGAGACTAGCATCCAAAATTATATCGTTAACCACATTCCTTAACAGTTACAATCACCTTTACGAAAATTACTTCTTATTAAAAATATGGCTTTGCCATGAAATTAGTTAAGAGTATGGTAAAGATGCAATGAATCTATAACTGAATGCAAGCTATGTGAACAGATAATTTTGCATACTCTCATCTTGGCAATAAGGATAAAATTGCTAAGTATTTGTCTTTCTCAAACAAATGATAAATTATTACGTGCAAGCAAGCAATGCAGCGACGAAATCACGGTACCTGAATCATTACAAAATCCTATTCCCAACAAGCAACATCTTCTGCATTTGCATGTCTGTGTTCTCAGAGTTATTTCCAGATCGCACAGCAGCGTAACCAACACCCATCATTCTCACTTATTTCTCTCTGAATGATTACTGCAACGATAATGCTACTAACAAGCAAAGATTAATTGCTTGTACTCAGAACCTCTGTGGCTTAACATATAAACAATTGAAGATATCTGAGAAATATCCAGTGTAAAAATATGAAGTATCGTACTCGAATATATGTACATAACGTGCGAGTGCGTGTTTACATTCCTTTTGAAGCATCTGAAACAGTTCATAGACACGTAAAGTCTTCCAAGCAGCTTCCTCTGCTACACTGAAACGTTTTATTTCTTCCCGACATGACTGCCACTTCTACGTCAGTTATTACGTATTATTTTCATTGAAGTGTTTATAATGTTAGGTCTCGTGCCTCTGTTCCTCAGAAACGTCTTTTCTTCTCTGTTTTCAATTTATTGTACTGTTATACAGTATTGTTATGTACTGAAGAGCCAAAGAAACTGGTACACTTGCCTAATATCATGTAGGGGCCCCGCGAGCACGTAAGTGACGCACACGCCCACACCATTACAGAATCTCCACCAGCTTCAACAGTCCCATGATGACATGCAGGGTCCAAGCAGTCATGAGGTGGTCTCCATATCCGCATATCCGTGCAGATCCATGCGCTGGATACGATTTGAAACGAGACTCATCCGACCAGGCAAAATATTTCCAGTCATCAACAATCCATTGTCGGTGCAGACGGGTCCGGGCGTGGCGTAATGCTTTGTGTCCTGCAGTCATCAAGGCTACACGAGTGGAGCTTCAACTCCGAAAGCCCGTGTCGATGTTTCGTTGAGTGGTTCACATGCTGTCCCTTGTCGACGGCTCAGCACTGAAATCTGCAGCAATTTTCGGAAGGGTTGCACTTCTGTCAAGTTGAACGGTTCTCTTCAGTCGTCATGTCCTGTTCTTGCAGGATCTTTTTCCCGGCCGCAGCGACGTCGGAGATTTGATGTTTTACCAGATTCATGATATTCACGGCACACTCGTGAAATAGTCGTACAGGAAAATGCCAATTTCATCGCTACATCGTAGATGCTGTGTCCCATCGCTCGTGCGCCGTAACCGACCAACTGCGTCAGACACTTGTCTTACATAAGCGTTGCCGACGGCAGCGGCGTATTCTGGCTGTTAACATATCTCTGAATTGAATATGCATGCCTATACCAGTTTCTTTCTCGTTTAAGTATATTTGACTCTTCTAAATCATCTTGTACCTCTTTGTACCAGTTATTCTCGATTTTACTTCCCCAAAAGTAGTTCAAGTGTTGTTTCATTAGCCTAGCTTCTAGCAACCTTAATACAGCGTAGGAAAAGGCGCTCACCTTTTGCGCATTGTGTATGTGTGTATGTTACTCACGTACGTTCTAGATACACTACCTCATTCGGCAGCATCTTCATTGTCCGTATTTTTTTTTTTTTTTTTTTTTTTTGTGCTGATTAGTGTGCTGATGATTCTTCTGTCTGCCTCGTGCAGGTTATCTGCTGTGGATTTGGTGTTGCATTCAGGATTAGTAGGTTCTGAATTTGCTGTTCATTGTGAGGGATTTCTACCTGTAGGTTGGCCAGGTGTTTCGTTATGCATGTTTCAGTTCCTTTGACAAGCTATCTGCTGCGGCTTTCTTGTTTGAGTCCCAGGCTACGATTAAACGAAGTTATTTCAATTTATTTACAATATGAATTTGTTTTTTGGTGTTCAGATTATATACTGCAAGAGAAATCAACTTGACTGGAGGTTGTAGCGAGGGAAAACAATCATCGATTACATCTTCAGTAGTTTCTTTGTGTAATTTTTTGCTGAGGGCAGAAATTTATCATATTAATCTTATAACGTGATGTGGTTTCATTTTCCGGGAAAGGCAACACATTTAAATTGTAACATATCAAATGGTACAAATGGCTCTGAGCACTATGGGACTTAACTTCTAAGGTCATCAGTCCAATAGAACTCAGAACTACTTAAATCTAACTAACCTAAGGACATCACACACATCCATGCCAGAGGCAGGATTCGTGTCTGCGACCGTAGCAGTCGAGTGGTTAAAGACTGTAGCGCCTAGAACCGCTCGGCCACCCCGGCCGGCGTAACATATTATTTCTGGCCTAGCACGGCTTATCCATTCGGTTATTACGGACTCCACAACTCATTTCTGGTATCAGGGGGTTGGTAGCTTTGTCGACCCTGGAGATGATGAGCCGTCCGTAGTCCTAAACGGGCGGTGATCCGTGTCTACCGTGCTGGCAAGTCATTTACCCACGATGCTAGATGATTTCCAGCCCCTGTCGGTAAAAAGCTTAGAAGAAGTCCAAACAGGAAGCCGCACTTTCCAAGGAATGATATTGCTGGGGGCAAGAAATGGCTAACGGAGTACCTGCATTCTACTCCTTGCTCTGACTGTTCAAAACTTTGTATGTCAGACAGTTTTCGTGGAGCTGCTTGCATTGCGTAAACTCGAGGAACCGGTCGGTAGTAGCTTTTGAGGGAGTAGGAAGGGAATTGTGTGGCCTGTGGGGCAGGTGTCATGTTTTGGCAGTGTCGGTTGCATCAAATCGGGAGTGAATGATCCTCAGTAGATAAGGCTTACCGGCCAATGATGATCTTCAGTCCCTGCAGTCACACTAACCTCTGTGCCCTCGGTGGCTCAGACGGCTGCCCGCACGGTAGCTCAGCGTGTTCGGTCGGAGGGTTAGCTGCCCTCTGCAATATAAAAAAAACTGAGTTCATCGATCAACAACGAACTTAAACGGATGTCTCACGACGTCCACCCCAAGCAGAACAACGAACGAAAACGAACAGAATGGCGTCTGCCATGTAAGCAGGAGATCCTAGGTTCGAGTCCCGGTCGGGACACACATTCTCAACTGTCCCCGTTGGTATTTATCTGCGCCTGTAAGCAGCTAAAGGTGTAGATTTCTTTGTAAATTCATTCTTCGAGAGCTGAACGATCACCAAGACATGTCCGGAAGAACAGATACCATATTCATAAGCTACAGGAATGTCCTGAAGAGACTGCAAGTCCATATCGGGCGCAAAAGACCACATTTCCGTGAAGCAGCGTGGGTGTTGCACCACGATAGTGTGCAGCAGCATATTACCAATGTTCTTGCTGAATATCTTGCAAAAATCAAAGTGAAGTGCATCTCTCACCTTTCCTATTGTTCGGCTTTAGCTCCATCTAACTTTTTTCTATTCCCTAACTTGAAGAAACGCCTTCGTGGGAGGCGTTATCAATCATGAGAAGCAGTGGTCCTCCGCTGCGGAGGCGATTTTGATGGATCTCTCAAAAAACGGTTTGCAGCATGTGTTTGAAGACTGGTAAAAACGCTGGGACAAGTGCATCGCATTCATGGGAAATTACTTTGAGGAGGACCATCAAAATTATGAGAATCAGTTAAGGGATGCTGTCAAAAGAAAATTCTTATCATTCTTTATTTAACAGCCCTCGTACATTCATCACAACTTCGGAACACGCACCGTAAAACAGATCGCTAACGAAAGGCAATGTATTTTTATTCGTCCTGTGGAAACGCTGCTAGAAATGCATGTTTGAGCATAAAATTAGATGCTGGCCAGGACTGCAAGTTGCGCTGTTGTGTATGTCCACGAACTGCACAATTTGAGCGGTGTCCTCAGTAGGTTGCAGGCGTCAGCCGCTGTCCAAACAGTGCGCTTCGTAAGTTTTGAGTGCATTATGTCGGAGCTATGTGAGTAGCAGTTGTGCGACTGGGTTCGTGATTTCCTCTCAGAAAGGTTGCAGTTCGTAGAAATTGACGGAAAGCCTTTGCGTAAAACAGAAGTAAGATATAGCGTTCCATAAGGTAGCGTTATAGGTTCTCCGCTGTTCGTGATTTATGAGACAATCTGAGCAGCTCTCTTAGATTGTTTGCAGATCACGTTGCCCTTTACCGTCTTGTGAACTCACGAGATGATCAAAACCAATTACAAAACGATTTAGACAAGATACCTATATGCAGCGAAAAGTGGCAATTGATTCTAAATAATGAAAAGTGTGAAGCCATCCACTTGAGTACTAAAAGGAATCCGCCCAATTGCGGTTACACAGTAAATAACACAAATCTACTGCTTACGGATTACAATTATGAATAACTCAAAATGGAACGATCACACAGAAAATGTTGTGGAGAAAGCAAATCAAACACTGCGATTTACTGGCAGAACACTTGGAAAACACAACAGGTATATTACAGACACTACTTACACTAGGCTTATCCAACCCTGTCTGGGGTACTGCTGTGCAGTGTGGGGTCCGCATCAGATAGAACTGACGCAGAATATCGAGAAAGTTCAAGGAAGCGCAGTTCGTTTTATACTATCGTGAAGCAGGGGAGGGAGTGCCACGGATGTGTTAGCGCCAATAACGGTGGAAATCATGAAAACGAAGGCGATTTTCGTTGCAGAAAGAGCTGCTCATGGTTGGTTAGTTGATTTAAGGGGAGCGGACCACACAGCGAGGTCATCTGTCCCATCGTATTAGGAAGGATGGGGAAGGAAGTCGGCCGTGTCCTTTCAAAGGAGCCATCTGGGATTTGCCTGAAGTGATTTAGAGAAATCACGGAAAACCTAAATCACGATGGCCGGACGCGTGTTTGAACCGTCACCCTCCCGAATGCGAGTACAGTGTGCTAACCACTGCGGCACGTCGCTCGCTACTCATGAAGTCACCAACGTTGTCCTCATAGAGTGAAAATATTTTGTTGGAGCCCATCTACGTACGGAGAAATGATCATGATAATAAAGTAACATGTCAGAGCACGCACGGGACGATTTAAGTGTTAGTTTTTCTTGTGCACAGTTCGAGAGTGCAACAGTAGAGAAATACACTCCTGGAAATTGAAATAAGAACACCGTGAATTCATTGTCCCAGGAAGGGGAAACTTTATTGACACATGCCTGGGGTCGAATACATCACATGATCACACTGACAGAACCTCAGGCACATAGACACAGGCAACAGAGCATGCACAATGTCGGCATTAGTACAGTGTATATCCACCTTTCGGAGCAATGCAGGCTGCTATTCTCCCATGAAGACGATGGTAGAGATGCTGGATGTAGTCCTGTGGAACGGCTTGCCATGCCATTTTCACCTGGCGCCTCAGTTGGACCAGCGTTCGTGCTGGACGTGCAGACCGCGTGAGACGACGCTTCATCCAGTCCCAAACATGCTCAATGGGGGACAGATCCGGAGATCTTGCTGGCCAGGGTAGTTGACTTACACCTTCTAGAGCACGTTGGGTGGCACGGGATACATGCGGACGTGCATTGTCCTGTTGGAACAGCAAGTTCCCTTGCCGGTCTAGGAATGGTAGAACGATGGGTTAGATGACGGTTTGGATGTACCGTGCACTATTCAGTGTCCCCTCGACAATCACCAGAGGTGTACGGCCAGTGTAGGAGATCGCTCCCCACACCATGATGCCGGGTGTTGGCCCTGTGTGCCTCGGTCGTATGCAGTCCTGATTGTGGCGCTCACCTGCACGGCGCCAAACACGCATACGACCATCATTGGCACCAAGGCAGAAGCGACTCTCATCGCTGAAGACGACACGTCTCCATTCGTCCCTCCATTCACGCCTGTCGCGACACCACTGGAGACGGGCTGCACGATGTTGGGGCGTGAGCGGAAGACGGCCTAACGGTGTGGGGGACCGTAGCCCAGCTTCATGGAGACGGTTGCGAATGGTCCTCGCCGATACCCCAGGAGCAACAGTGTCCCTAATTTGCTGGGAAGTGGCGGTTCGGTCCCCTACGGCACTGCGTAGGATCCTACGGTGTTGGCGTGCATCCGTGCGTCGCTGCGGTCCGGTCCCAGGTCGATGGGCACGTGCACCTTCCGCCGACCACTGGCGACAACATCCATGTACTGTGGAGACCTCACGCCCCACGTGTTGAGCAATTCGGCGGTACGTCCACCCGGCCTCCCTCATGCCCACTATACGCCCTCGCTCATATTTAAGTCCGTCAACTGCACATACGGTTCACGTCCACGCTGTCGCGGCATGCTACCAGTGTTAAAGACTGCGATGGAGCTCCGTATGCCACGGCAAACTGGCTGACAGTGACGGCGGCGGTGCACAAATGCTGCGCAGCTTGCGCCATTCGACGGCCAACACCGCGGTTCCTTGTGTGTCCGTTGTACCGTGCGTGTGATCATTGCTTGTACAGCCCTCTCGCAGTGTCCGGAGCAAGTATGGTGGGTCTGACACACCGGTGTCAATGTGTTCTTTTTTCCATTTCCAGAAGTGTAGCTTGATGGTGTTTCGATGAATCCTCAGCCAGACACTTAATTGTGAACTGAAGAGTAATCATGTAGGTGTAGATGCGGATGTAGAACTCGTTCATCGGCGAATTATTAGTGCTCGTATGGTGAATGATTCCGTAGTCAAGGGAGCCAAAGTGATCGGTGTATCAAGAGGTACCACATCGAAGGTTTATACCACATGCAGGGAAAGAGTAGAAAAGTCGTCACAATGCTCATGAAAATGTGTGCTGAATAATAGTGACAGACGGTCATTTAAGACGATTGTGACAAAAAGTAACAGGACGACAGCTACGAAAGTCATTTGAGAACTGATCGCTACACGCGCAAACAGTTAGCACCAAAACAACACGAAGCACGAATTGCAGGACGAGATGGAATTCCAAAATTGCTCATCAGTGTTGCAAATGCCTGTAACACGGAAACATGCTGCTGAAGCCACAAAACCTGGATTATGTATAACACTAGCGTGCATGTCACGCTTCCCTAACAACCGAACCTTTAGTCCTGTCAAAAAGCCACATATAACACTAAAGTATACCACTAACGTGAAATACGCTGTTACCCTCTGAGAGGATTTCGAAGACTGACCGCTCGTGTGTCTAATGGACAAAGTTATCGGACTATATTTTGAATTTGGTGAAGTGAACAGAAAAACCAAACGGACTTTAACATTGGGAGTTAATGAAAGTGGTAAAATCATAAATGAATGAAAAAATGAACGGTCGTAGCCCAATTAGGCACATTCATTTTGGAAGTACATGTTTAAGAAAATTGAATATTGGTTATTGAAGTTACTTTCGTTGAGATTCCCCTTTGAATAGCAAACAGAATATAAACTGAAACAGTCCACTCCGAACTATTTGTAGCACCAGTTACCAATAACACACACACCAGTGAATCATGAGAAGTAATTTTGCACCAAGCTGATACCAATGACAGCTACACTCAACAGCATTACTTTATCAAATATTGAAATGTTACTGCACGAAGTGCAGAACTAAGTTTGGACTTGAGAGCTTTTTACCTTAACTGACATAAAAAAACAACAATAAAGATGAATATGTCATAAATACACTGTTTAAGCTGCTCTACATATACCAATTTTCCTTAGCAACAGTAAAAGTTCATTTTTTTTACTAATAGATGGATAATATGATGAGGACTCATAAACTAGTATAGTTTCACTAGTTAATCCTCTTTGATTATTACAGTAGAAAAGACTAATTCAAAAAGCTAATCATTCACTTCACTTGGCATGGTTCATAATTTACTTTGCAAGACAATGAAATACAACACTGGGCTTAATTAACTTCAAAAAAGGAACCAGTCATGATAGGACTCAAAACCACACAAATTTCTAAATGAACTTAACTTATCTGCCTTTTTACCACCCGTGAAGCAGGTATTTTAGACAATAATATTTACACAATCTTGCACTGTAATCCTAGAAAACTATATTTTGTAATAAACTAAGGATACTTTATCAAAAGCCTATTCAGCTTCACTTTTGTGTCTGAGTTGATCCATCATAAATTGTTCTGAAAGCCTGCGACTGTGAAAAGAACAGGTTTGTTTATAAATAAGTCATCTGCTACCAGTCACGATTTTCTTTATTTTATTTTTCGCACGACGCATTTCGGAAAATGATTCCCATTTTCAAGTGCGCACTTAGAAATGGGAATCATTTCCCAAAACGCGTCCTGCGAAAAAGATAATAGAAAAATTGTGACTGGTAGCAGATGTATTATTTATAAACAAACTTCTTCACTTTTGTGGTTTTAACTTTAACTTTTACTACTCCTTTTACATTAGACAAAAAACAATTTTTAAGCACTTGAATGCAAAAATCGTTCATTTAAATCAGGATACTCGGTTTTAGTAGCACTTAGGCGATGATCCTGCATAGGTCGTGATCAGGATAGAACATATTGTTTTGGGCAAGAGTTTATGTTCTCATGATTATTATTAAAACAACACACAAAGTAACTGCTCCATGCCCATATACATTACTCTATGCATGAAGTTAGTGAAGCAGTGGCGAAGATTTGTGGCAAGCGACATGGTGGCTAACTGTATCAAAGCTCTTGATTTTCGAATGCTCTATAAAATCTCTTGTTGGCGTCGGATTTTCACAACATTAGAGCCATTCCTTTTTGCCGAGAATACCAAATAATAGCCAGATCTACATCCGAGGCAAATCCATTGTAAAGCAGCTTCTAATTGCCTCTCTTAGCACCGTCGAAGTGTACCTTGCTGCGACTGGCCACATACTGCGTACCGTTCACACCAAGGAGCCGCTCAGATCGACCGCCAAAACCACCTTTTACATCGCGCCATGCCACTTCTGTTGCGGGGGGACTTAACAATAGCTTTTACATGTTACAAATACAAGTGTCCTAAGCATGAACCAGCTTTCAATAAATATTTTATTTTTATGAACATCCTCATATTATAATAATTTATTATTTTAACAAATCCTTTCGCTTTTTTCATATAGACATTACAAAATTCTAATTTTCTTGTCACAGGTCAAGAAGTTTAAATAACACGGAATACACACTTCATAACTGCAGATACACCATTACAAAATATTAAGCTACTTCTGATCGATATAAGTGTTCCATGGAAGTAAGTAATTTGGTCGTGAGTCTTGTTTCACACTGACTCCAGCTTCTGGCCTAGTTTGTGCCCTAAGAGTGAAACCTGGCGGGGGTTCGGTAACGATTTGGGCAGGCATATCGTGGTATTGCGTGGGTCCCATGCGCACTCTGCGAGATCACATTCCTGCCAAGGATCATGAGGTCATCTGGGTGATCAAGCCCGTTCCATGGTCCAGTGTTTGTTCCCCAATGGTGATGTTATGTGCCAAGTCGACGGGGCCTCTGTTGACACAGCTCACATAGTCCAGGGCTGGCTTTTGTGAGCACGAGGATGGCCACTACCGTAACCAGACCTCAGTATTATAATTAAGCCTTTCTGGTGTGCTTTGAAAAGAAGGATGTGTGATCGCTATCTACGTCCATCATCATAACTTGAACATGGCCCTATTTTGGAGGAATAATGGTGTAAAATTCCCTCGAAAACCGCACAGAACCTGTATTTATACATTCCGAGACGACTGAAAGCTGTTTTGAATGCCAACTGTTTTCCTACTCCATGTTGATCGTGTGAAACCCCGCTCGCGCTATTCGTCCACGAGACTCAAGGACCATAGACACGGGTTCCCAGGTAGATGCCATGTTTCTTGACTTACGCAAGGTGTTCGATACACTTCCTCTCAGTCGTTTAATGAACAAAGTAAGAGCATATGGACTATTAGACCAATTGTGTGATTGGATTGAAGAGTTCCTAGATAACAGAACGGACCATGTCTTTCTCAATGGAGAGAAGTCTTCCGAAGTAAGAGTGACTTCAGGTGTGTCGCAGGGGAGTGTCGTAGGTCCACAATATATATCACACTTCACTGAGGCTTTTTGCGGATGATGCTGTAGTATATCGAGAGGTTGTAACAATGCAAAATTGTACTGAAATGCAGGAGGATCTGCAACGACGCCTGGTGCATGGAATGGCAATTCGATCTCAATATTGACAAGAGTAATCTGCTGCGAATACATAGAAAGAAAGATCCTTTATCATTTAGCTACAGTATAGCAGGTCAGCAACTGGAAGCAGTTAATTCCATAAATTATCTGAGAGTAGGCATTAGGAGTGATTTAAAATGGAATGACCATATAAAATTAATCGTCGGTAAAGCAGATGCCAGACTGATATTCATTGGAATAAGCCGAAGGAAATAAAGTCCGAAAACAAAGGAAGTAGGCTATAATACACTTGATCGCCCACTGCTTGAATAGTGCTGACCGGTGTGTGATCCGTACCAGATAGGGTAGATATAAGAGATAGAGAAGATCCAACGGAGAGCAGCGCGCTTCGTTCCAGGATCATTTAGTAATCGCGAAAGCGTTGCGGAGATGATAGATAAACTCCAGTGGAAGACTCTGCAAGAGAGACGCTCAGTAGCTCGGTACGGGCTTTTGTTGAAATTTCGCAAACATACCATCACCGAGGAGTCAAGCAGTATATGGCTCCCTCCTACGTATATCTCGCGAAGAGACCATTGAGGATAAAATCAGAGAGATTAGAGCCCACTCAGAGGCATACCGACAGTCCTTCTTTCCACGAACAATAAGAGACTGGAATATGAGGGAGAACCGATAAAGGTACTCAGAGTACCCTCCGCCACAGACCGTCAGGTGGCTTGCGTAATATGGATGTAGATGTAGATGTTAGGCAGAGTAACGTGCTGTGTTCGTGATGCTTCCATCTTTCCGTCCACCCTCTGTATCTGTTACTGTTGTGGAAGGTGTCTATTGTTGTTGTTGTCTTCAGTCCTGAGACTGGTTTCATGCAGCTCTCCATGCCACTCTATCCTGTGCAAGCCTCTTTATCTCCCAGTACCTACTGCAGCCTACATCCTTCTGAATCTGCTTAGTGTATTCATCTCTTGGTCTCCCTCTACGATTTTTACCCTCCACGCTGCCCTCCAATGCTAAATTTGTGATCCCTTGATTCTTCAGAACATATCCTACCAAACGATCCCTTCTTCTAGTCAAGTTGTGCCACAAACTTCTCTTCTCCCCAATCCTATTCAATACCTCCTCATTAGTTATGTGATCTACCCATCTAATCTTCAGCATTCTTCTGTAGCACCACATTTCGAAAGCTTCTATTCTCTTCTTGTCCAAACTAGTTATCGTCCATGTTTCACTTCCATACATGGCTACACTCCATACAAATACTTTCATAAACGACTTCCTGATACATAAATCTGTATTCGATGTTAACAAATTTCTCTTCTTCATAAACGCTTTTCTTGCCATTGCAAGTCTGCATTTTATATCACCTCTACTTCGAGCATCATCAGTTATTTTGCTCCCCAAATAGCAAAACTCCTTTACTACTTTAAGTGTCTCATTTCCTAATCTAATTCCCTCAGCATCACCCGATTTAATTTGACTACATTCCATTATCCTCGTTTTGGTTTTGTTGATGTTCATCTTATATCCTCCTTTCAAGACACTGTCCATTCCGTTCAACTGCTCTTCCAAGCCCTTTGCCGTCTCTGACAGAATTACAATGTCATCGGCGAACCTCAAAGTTTTTTACTTCTTCTCCATGAATTTTAATACCCACTCCAAATTTTTCTTTTGTTTCCTTTACTGCTTGCTCAATATACAGATTGAATAACATCGGGGAGAGGCTACAACCCTGTCTCACTCCTTTCCCAACCACTGCTTCCCTTTCATGCCTCTCGACTCTTATGACTGCCATCTGGTTTCTGTACAAATTGTAAATAGCCTTTCGCTCCCTGTATTTTACCCCTGCCACCTTCAGAATTTGAAAGAGAGTATTCCAGTCAACATTGTCAAAAGCTTTCTCTAAGTCTACAAATGCTAGAAACGTAGGTTTGCCTTTTCTTAATCTTTCTTCTAAGATAAGTCGTAAGGTCAGTATTGCCTCACGTGTTCCAACATTTCTACGGAATCCAAACTGATCCTCCCCGAGGTCGGCATCTACCAGTTTTTCATTCGTCTGTAAAGAATTCGCGTTAGTATCTTGCAGCTGTGACTTATTAAACTGATAGTTCGGTAATTTTCACATCTCTCAGCACCTGCTTTCTTTGGGATTGGAATTATTATATTCTTCTTGAAGTCTGAGGGTATTTCGCCTGTCTCATACATCTTGCTCACCAGATGGTAGAGTTTTGTCAGGACTGGCTCTCCCAAGGCCGTCAGTAGCTCTAATGGAATGTTGTCTACTCCGGGGGCCTTGTTTCGACTCAGGTCTTTCAGTGCTCTGTCAAACTCTTCACGCAGTAACTTATCTCCCATTTCGCTTTCACATACATCCTCTTCCATTTCCATAATATTGTCCTCAAGTACATCGCCCTTGTATAAACCTTCTATATACTCCTTCCACCTTTCTGCCTTCCCTTCTTTGCTTAGAAGTGGGTTGCCATCTGAGCTCTTGATATTCATACACGTGGTTCTCTTATCTCCAAAGGTCTCTTTAATTTTCCTGTAGGCAGTATCTATCTTACCCCTAGTGAGATAAGCTTCTACATCCTTACATTTGTCCTCTAGCCATCCCTGCTTAGCCATTTTGCACTTCCTGTCAATCTCATTTTTGAGACGTTTGTATTCCTTTTTGCCTGCTTCATTTACTGCATTTTTATATTTTCTCCTTTCATCAATTAAATTCAATATTTCTTCTGTTACTCAAGGATTTCTAGCAGCCCTCGTATTTTTACCTACTTTATCCTGTGCTGCCTTCACTACTTCATCCCTCAGAGCTACCCATTCTTCTTCTACTGTGTTTCTTTCCCCCATTCCTGTCAATTGTTCCCTTATGCTCTGCTTGAAACTCTGTACAACCTCTGGTTCTTTCAGCTTATCCAGATCCCATGTCCTTAAATTCCCACCTTTTTGCAGTTTCTTCAGTTTTAACCTACCAATAAATTGTGGTCAGAGTCCACATCTGCCCCTGGATATGTCCTACAATTTAAAACCTGATTCCTAAATCTCTGTCTTACCATTATATAATCTATCTGATAAATTTTAGTATCTCCAGGATTCTTCCATGTATACAACGAAGGTGTCTAGTAAATGAATATTTACGAGGCACCCACAAACACAGCCACGGCTCACAGATTAAGATCTACAGCTATAATCTGTGATTTATTATATTTATCTATGCGCAACATGTTGCTACATAACATCATTAAACTTTCTACTCTTTACGAATTTTAGAACTAGAGAGAGAGAGAGAGAGAGAGAGAAAGAGAGACAGAGAGAGAGAGAGAGAGAGAGAGAGAGAGAGAATAGACAGGACAGATAGAGATATAGGTGGAATTCATTGTTATTGTTATTTTCGTCTTGAATGACTCCGCAGCGAAGCTGCAATTTAACATTTATCCTTTTCTTTCACCGTTTCAGTTCCGCTTTATTTTTACGGCGATAAATTTCTCAGTCTCTGATCATCCTCAGATCTATGTAGTTGCATCAGCAACGCGCTGTATTAATTAAGAACTATACATCGAAGATCGAATTGATTTATATACCATTCCTGTAGAAAATTTCTTTATTGATTAAATTGTTTGAATCACGATCACCTCATAATGTTTCTTTACGAGCTGTGCTTCCTAAAGCCTTAAGTCGTCACCATTCTCACCCTTACTATCGTCATATTTCGGTCGTGCTATTACTGTTAGGATGACTTGTTTGACCAGAATAGTGGTTCCTCTTTCCAAGCATATCGCCTGCGCTCAGATTTTTACCGCTTCTCGCACCGAAATAGGCGCCAGCCTCTCAAGTCCACGCCCGCCTGTGTACACAGCTGGGCCATTTGTTTCCTCTGGCCGAACGCACGTGGGACAGGAATTCGCAAGCGGCGGCGTCAAGCGCACACGTGACTCGTGACGTCAGCGCTAGAGGACGCCCTGTTGGGCAACCGTCGCCGCTTTGGGACGGCCGCCGCTACCCTACACCGCAGTTCGCCTGACCGCTGCACTCGGCGCCATTCCTTTGTCGAATTATGAGTTTTCCATCATATTCTGTTACGTTATTAATGTTAAGTAAACATCGACGATGAATTTATTACTTAGAAGACTACAACTCAGATTCGGAAGGGTGTTTTAGAGAAAGATATATCTTCTTACCCCCTCTCACCCCCCCCCCCCCCCCACACACACAGACACACACGTCCCGATGGTCTCTTATAATGGCATCCCGGCCTCTTTGCAGTGCTGTACATGGTGTACAAACAAAACTGGAGGAGAACACTGAGGATGCTGTTAGATGACGACCACTTTGCCTTTCGGAAAGGTATAGGCACCAGAGACGTTGCTGTTGATAATGAAAGCAAGACGTAAGAAGCATCAAGGAGCGTCCTTCGGATCTGTCGACTCAGAAGAAGCTTTCAACAATGTAAAATGTTGCAAGATGTTTGAAATTCTGTTAACAGTGGTGGGAAGCTGTGGAGAACGTTTATTTCCAGTATGTACAGCAAAATACCTACCGTAACGAGGAAGTCGCAAGCCCTGCATAGTGGACTCCTGCTAGTATCCAATTAAAAGGACCAGAGACAGTTCGATCCGTCATCTGTAAGCTGAATACCTGTACACTGTAGCTGTTAACAAACTAAATCTGCAGTACCCTTACCCAATCCAGGCAAGATAACATAAACTGTCGTTGTACAATTCTTAAAGCTTGCATTCATACAATCACTATTCGTTGCTGAATAAGTCTTCCATAGCAAGAACAATCCATCATAAGAACACACCACCTAAAATCGTACAACTTTATATCATGATTATGTCACACTGTGTACGTATGTCATTTTATGCATGAATTATAACCCGTTATTCCTGGACCAACTGGTACTCCACCATTCAGAGTCTATACTCAACTATTCGAACAAAATAAAATGCAAATACCTTCTATAATTATACATTATATGCATTATATTCTTGCAGTTACAGCACTGATGAGTTACTCTGTCCAGTGTTACACTGTCGATTCTACCGGAAACATTTGCGATACAAAATTGCATTGTTTTCCTGTGCGTGAGATGACTACCATGTCATCAGCAAAGTAGTTTTCCCGCTACGACGTCGGTGGCCCTGCATTCTCACAGTGGTGCTGTGCCAGCTTCTAACACGGCACCCCCACCGCTCTCATCGAGAGCTGTCTCTCCTGGAATATCGCAGGAGAACGCGGCTCTGGAGGTATGACCCCGCCCCCTTAGTTATATTCGCAAGAATTTTCTTTTAATAGTAGCTTTTGGTTACTTCTCTGTCGCATCGTCTTGATATTGTCGCAACTCGCAGTGATGTTTCTCTATCTGCAGCGGTCGTTATAACTTGCTGAGCTGACTGCTACTACCTTAACCTTCTTGCTCGTGTCTTCTTCTATCTCTATAATCATCTAGTTTATCTTACTATATATATCATTCTAAAATACAGGGAGCGAAAGGCTATTTACAATTTGTACAGAAACCAGATGACAGTTATTAGAGTCGAGGAGCATGAAAGGGAAGCAGTGGTTGGGAAAGAAGTGAGACAGGGTTGTAGCCTCTCCCCGATGTTATTCAATCTGTATATTGAGCAAGCAGTTAAGGAAACAAAAGAAAAATTTGGAGTAGGTATTAAAATTCATGGAGAAGAAGTAAAAAACTTTGAGGTACGCCGATGACATTGTAATTCTGTCAGAGACGGCAAAGGACTTGGAAGAGCAGTTGAACGGAATGGACAGTGTCTTGAAAGGAGGATATAAGATGAACATCAACAAAACCAAAACGAGGATAATGGAATGTAGTCAAATTAAATCGGGTGATGCTGAGGGAATTAGATTCGGAAATGAGACACTTAAAGTAGTAAAGGAGTTTTGCTATTTGGGAAGTAAAATAACTGATGATGATCGAAGTAGAGAGGATATAAAATGTAGACTGGCAATGGCAAGAAAAGCGTTTATGAAGAAGAGAAATTTGTTAACATCGAATGTAGATTTATGTATCAGGAAGTCGTTTCTGAAAGTATTTGTTTGGAGTGTAGCCATGTATGGAAGTGAAACATGGACGATAACTAGTTTGGACGAGAAGAGAATAGAAGCTCTCGAAATGTGGTGCTACAGAAGAATGCTGAAGATAAGGTGGATAGATCACGTAACTAATGAGGAGGTATTGAATAGGATTGGGGAGAAGAGAAATTTGTGGCACAACTTGACTAGAAGAAGGGATCGGTTAGTAGGACATGTTTTGAGGCATCAAGGGATCACAAATTTAGCATTGGAGGGCAGCGTGGAGGGTAAAAATCGTAGAGGGAGACCAAGAGATAAATACACTAAGCAGATTCAGAAGCATGTAGGTTGCAGTAGGTACTGGAAGATGAAGAAGCTTGCACAGGATAGAGTAGCATGGAGAGCTGCATGAAACCAGTCTCAGGACTGAAGACAACAACAACAACAAGAACAACAACAACATATATTATTCACAGGAGACCAAGCAGCTGCCACTTTTCTTCATTACGGACTACATCATATACACTATCTGATTTTATATCCATCCATTGTCTAAACTGAATATGTCGATAATATTCAAACAAAGTATGTTCAGGTGTGTACCAATCCACAGTAGCACGCCTGTATCCTAATATTGATAATCTCAAATAAATACAACGCATTTGGGCGATATCGTAACAAAATTTATGGCCTTCTAAGCCGAAATCAGGTCAACACAGCGACTTTTAAGGTCGCAGGTTCGAATCCTGCCTCGGGCATGGATGTTTGTGGGACTGATGGCCTCAGGTGTTAAGTCCCATAGTGCTCAGAGCAATTTTAACTGGTTAACACAATACAAGTAACTCTGTAGAGCAAAAGGAAAATAGCACTTCATTGTGAATATTCCAATGTATTGGTAGCTTTGAACTGGGCCGGGACGCGACTGCAAGGATCCCTTCATTTAATTGTTTATTGTTAGTGATCTACTAGTCGGTACTATCTGGTAGCCGAATACCTGGATAGCAGAAACCGGCTGTAGCGTCCACAGTAGCGGACGAGGTGGAACCGACGAGTGCGGCATATAATACGTCAGCCGCCCGCTGAGATGGCTCCATCAGTTTGCGGAGGGAGATTTATGTCTTCTAGGAAGTGTAGTACGTTACGCTCACAGGTGTTTCATTGGGTCACTTATCGGTTTCGGACAGCGAGCGACACACACAGTCGCGGCGCTGAGCCCGTAAACAAACAGTGCGGAGTGAGGTGATTGGCTGGGGGGGGGGGGGGAGGGGGTAGAGCCGGTGGCGGCGTTTATTTGGCTTCGGCTGGCAGCGGCCGCTCCCGATGACTGACCCGCCGCTTCCCTCACCGCCCGCTGCCGCGGCTCGTTTCCCTAGCCGTGTAGTCGCCTCCGGCCGTGACGGACCGGCGCGCTCCCCAAGCCCCGGGCGGCCGCTGAATGGGCCGCTCTGCTGCCTATTTCTGTGGCTCGTATATTTATGGCCGGCGCGCCGGCTCTTAACATTCCGGGCGCTAATATTTCGCTACGGCTACCACCTTGCACTACGCCGCTGCGGGTACCGGCGTCCTGGCTCAGACACTGCCTACGACGCGGAATGCATCGCCGGTTTGACCGTCCACACCGTCTTGTTGCCCAACGTTGAACTTGGTGACATTTGGACTGAGTTAGTATAATTTTGGGCGGCTGCACACGAGTGACGTTTGGACTAAGTAATTTTGGGGGCTGCCCACGTTCTGACAGCACTTTCCACACTAATAACACTCATCTTTTTTGTTGCTCTTCTTTGTTGTATATTGTTGGCTAGATCTTCTCTTCCTATCTGTGGTTCGTCTTACTACACAGAAGCGCAAAAGAAACTGGTATAGGCATGCGTATTCAAATACAAAGATATGTAAACAGGCAGAATACGGCGCTGCCGTCGGCAAGGCCTATATAAGACAACAAGTGTCTGGCGCAGTTGTTAGATCGGCTACTGCTGGCAGGTTATCTACGCTCATGCTCATAAATGAAGGACAATTGTAGAATGTGGTGCCACACAACGTGGCATTACCCAAAACTGACGCTAGTAGCAACAACTGACGCTAGTAGCAAAGGGACATAGTCAACACACACGACACAGATCTGTAAGTCCACGGTATTGATGATAAGTTGAGAAAACTTTCCCGAAACACATGTGCTACAACACTCTGCTGCTTCCTGCGTATGTACCCTGACATCAGTATGGGATATGATCACCACGCACACGTACACAGGCCGCACAACGGGTTGGCATACATTGGATCAGGTGGTCGAGTAGCTGCTGGACTATAGCCTGCCATTCTTGCACCAGTGCCTGTCGGAGTTCCTGAAGTGTCGTAGGGGTTTGAAGACGTGCAGCGATACGTCAACCGAGAGCATCCCAGACGTGCTCGATTGGGTTAACATCTGGAGAACAGGCAGGTCACTCCATTCGCCTGATATCTTCTGTTTCAAGGTACTCCTCCACGATGGCAGCTCGGTGGGGCCGTGCGTTATCATCGATCGGGAGGAAGGTGGGACCTGCTGCACCCCTGAAAAGGCGGACATACTGATGCAAAAATGTCCCGATACACCTGACCTGTTATAGTTCCTCTGTCAAAGACACGCAGGGGTACACGTGCACCAATCATAATCCCACCCCACACCATCAAAGCACGACCTCAATACAGGTCCCTTTAAAGGACATTAAGGGGTTGGTATCTGGTTCCTGGTTCACGCCAGATGAAAACCCGGCGGGAATCACTGTTCAGACTATACCTGGACTCGTCTGTGAACATAACCTGGGACCACTGTTCCAATGACCACGTACTGTGTTCTTGACACCAGGCTTTACGGGCTCTCCTGTGACCAGGGATCAGTAGAATGCAGCGTGCAGGTCTCCGGGCGAATAAACCATGTCTGCTCATTAAAGTTTTATACCTGGGATTCACAGTCATGTAGAACTTTATAAAATACATCATATTTACGCCAGTGACTGTAACACTTTCTTTATTTCACGATTGCAATTTCGGCCTTAGGCCCTTATCAAGATCAGATGTTTGTCGCTTTAAGCCATGTCAACTTAAAATGAGCTGACACATTTATATGTCGTTGTAATGACAATGACATATAAATGTGTCAGCCCATTTTAAGTTGACATGGCTTAAAGCCACAAAAATCCGATCTTGATAAGGGCCTAAGGCCGAAATTGCAATCGTGAAATAAAGCAATTGTTACAGTCACTGGCGTAAATATGATGTCTTTTACATGTCTGTTCAGTCATCTGTAGACTGCGTGTATGGAGACAACTGCCGGCCGCGGTGGTCTCGCGGTTCTAGGCGCGCAGTTCGGAACCGTGCGACTGCTACGGTCGCAGGTTCGAATCCTGCCTCGGGCATGGATGTGTGTGATGTCCTTAGGGTAGTTAGGTTTAAGTAGTTCTAAGTTCTAGGGGACTGATGACCACAGCAGTTGAGTCCCATAGTGCTCAGATCCATTTGGAGACAACTGTTCCAGTGACTGCGGTAAGGTCCCGAGCAAGGCTACCTGCATTACTTCGTCCGTGGCCGTCTGCGGGTACTGTACTGATGGTCAGATATCGGTCTTCTTGTGCTGTTGTATACTGTGGACGTCTCATACTATAGCGACTGGACACGTTTCCTGTCTACTGCAATCGTTAGCATAATCTTTAGATCGTACTTTGTGGCACACGGTTCGCTCGTGCTACGACCTGCTGTGTTTGACCAGCCTCCAGTCTTCCTAATATTCTACCCCTCATAACGTCATCAATATGTGTTCTTTGAGCCATTTTCAACACACAGTCACCATTAGCACGTCTGAAAACGCCTGCACACTTACTCGCTGCACCAACACACCTCTGCCCATGTGGACTGCTGCCAGCACCACCGTGCGACGACCGCAGGTCAAATGCACCGCATGGCCATACCCCGAGGTGATTTAAACCCGCAAACCGCCCACCAGAGCGTTGTTTCACCATGTATCAGCGTTATCCTTAATTTATGAGCATAAGTGTAGATTCAAGTGACTTTGAACGTGCGTGTTACAGTCGGCCCACGAGCGATGGAACACAGCATCTCCGAAGTTGCGATGAAGTGGGGATTTTCCCGTACGGCCATTTCACGAGTGTACCATGGATATCAGGAATCCGGTAAAACATCAAATCTCCGACATCGCTGCGCCGGTAAACGATCCTGCAAGAAGAGAACCAATGACGACTGAAGAGAATCGTTCAACGTGACAGAAGTGCAACCCTTCCGCAAATTGCTGCAGATTTCAATGCTGCGCCGTCAGCAAGTGTCAGCGTGTGAACCATTCAAAGAAATATCATCTATATGGGCTTTCGGAGCCGAAGTCTCATTCGTGAACCCTTGATGACTGCACGACACAAAGTTTTACGCCACGCCTGGGCCCGTCAAAACCGACATTTGATCATTGATGACAGGTAACATGTTACCTGGGCGGACGAATCTCGTTTTAAATAGTATCGATCAGATGGAAGTGTACGGGTATGGAGACAACCTCATCAGTCCATGGACCCTGCATGTCAGGGGGTATGTTCAAGCTGGTGGAGGCTCTGTAACGGTCTGGGGGGTGTGCGCGTGGAGTGACAGGGGCCCCTGATACGTCTAGATATGACTCCGACATGTGACATAAATAGATGCAGGTGATCAGATGGGATGCTTCCGTACATGTCCATTGTACATTACCACGGATTTGGGCAATTCCAGCTCTGCAGTGCGACACCCCACACTTCCAGAATTGCTACAGAGTGCCTCCAGGAACATTCTTCTGAGTTTAAACACTTTCGCTGGCCAACAAACTTCCAAGACATCAACATTACTGAGCATAATGGGATTACTTGCAACAGGCTGTTCAGAAGAGATTTGCACCCCGTCGTACTCTTACAGATTTATGGACATCCCTGCAGGATTCATGGTATCAGTCCCTCCAGCACTACTTCAGATATTAGTCTGAGTGCATGCCACGTCGTGCTGCGACACTTGTGCGTGCTTGCAAGGGCCCTACACGATATTAGGCAGTACCAGTTTCTTTGGCGTTTCAGTCATTTCGCCTCACAATACAAAGCAAGAGAACACGCTCAACTCGTCCTCCATCCTCGCACTTCCGACTCGTGCAACCAGCTACCCAAAAAACAAAGATGTTCCTGTAGCAACATGTAGATAAGAAATTACTATCATATATCGATCTATTTATGCAAAATAACCTCTGGGAGATACATTTCAAAAATAAAATAAAGTAACTGTATATCTTTCCTGAGAATTCCATAATCATTGTTGCAATTACAAAAAAAAAAAGCTGCTCTGAGCACTATGGGACTTAACTACTGAGGCCATTTAAGTATTTACAAACATCGACATTTAAACATTTTCACATGCCTTTGTAGTGGTGGATTACGTCTTCACCTCGGTGTCGTTCACTTCATATGATCCAAGATCGGGTAGTACATTTATCTCTATATGACCAGTTTTATTACAATGGCCGGCAAGCTCCATCTCTCGTTCGAAATACGCCAAATACGAATGTGGTTTGACAACTCTGGTACATTTCCATAAAAGAATGGAACATTTTTGATGCGCCTCAATGATAGTTAAGCTTAATTATTGTACAATGTACAGCGTACAGTTCATTGTTGACACCCGTGTGAATTGGACAGAGTGTCGACTGCGATTGATCATCGAGAAGACTGAGTTTCGTGTGTTATAAAACATTTTCATTTGAATAGTTGGACTGCCACACAGATCAAAACAACATTAGATGAAGCTCAGACTGACACTGCACCGTCATTGAACACCATTTACTTTTGGATTAATGGATTTAAACGTGGCCGGAGAAGCACGAAGGCGAAGTGCGCTCCGGCCGTGTAACTGAGGTCACTACAAAAGGAAACTATTCACCAACTCTGTGATATAGCATGCAAGGCCGTCGAATAAGAATTCCTGAGACTGCTGAAACTGTAAGTATCTCAACTGACCAGGTGTACAATATGCTGAACGGAGAATTGGCTAGGAACGAGCCGTTTGCGATGTGGGTCCCGCGATTGCTCACAGGCGACCAAAAGTGAACCCGGCACAACATTTCAGCACGACATATGGCCATGTTTAATCGCAAACGGCAACGCGTTTTCCGCCGATTTGTGCCTGTTAATGAAACCGGGATCCTTCATTACGCACCAGAGTCAAACGGCAGTCGAAACATTGGACAAAGGCTTGTGAAAGTCAACCGAGAACAGCGAAGATCATTTTGTCTGCTGGTGAGGTCATGGCCGTTGTTTTTTAAGGTTCCCAAAGAATAATCGTCATAGATTACTTAGAAAAAGGCACAACCATAACTGGACACTATCGTGCTTCATTGTTAGTTCGTTTGAGAGTTGCGTTGGCTGAAAAAAACCAAGGCTGCCACGCAAAAAAGTGCCCTTCGCTAGGATAATGCACCATCTCATACATCAGCGATAACAATGGCGAAAGTGCTTGAAATGTGCCCTGACCCGCCCTATTCACCATACTTCGGTTTCTTAACTTTAGCCCGCCTCCGGTAGCTGAGTGGTCAGTGACAGCAGCGTGACAGATTGTCAATCCTAAGGGCCCGGGTTCGATTCCCGGCTGGGTCGGACATTTTCTCCGCTCAGGGACTGGATGGCGTGTTGTCCTAATCATCATCATTTCATCCCCATCGACGCGAAAGTCAGGTCGCCGAAGTGGCGTCAACTCAAAAGACGTGCACCAGGCGAACGGTCTACCCGACGGGAGGCCCTAGCCACAAGACATTCATTCATTCATTCTTAACTTTAAACTGCGGCTTGGTGAGAAAAAATGTTCATCAAATGGGAAAGTTACAGTTGCAGTCAACGAGTATTGTGCAGTTTGACAGGGCCTTTTTTCCAGTGGGTTGAAAAAGCTGGAGGATCGCTGGGCCAAGTGTATATCCCTCAGAGGAGACTACAGGTATGTTGAGAAGTAATATGAGTTGTTTACAAAACAAACGTTTTTTCTTGCTTTTTTTAAACCAGATTAGGCAAATCACTCTCGTAATTGCACTGACGCCTCACTCTTACTTGACACTACCTCCAAATGTGTATGGTCATCTCGAGGATATCGAACACGGTAGGTACTATTAGTGCCAACACTGAAGTTAGTTAGCAGCAAACGTGAGGCCAAGCTTAGCTGTATTCAGATGGAGCCGAGCCGAGCCGCACCGAGACGGTCATGCGACTCTGGCAGCTGCGCCCCCTCCCCCTCCCGCCCAACTCCCTCACATCCTAAAACTACCTTTCTGGAATTTATTTCAGGCTCGGATGTGCGCATACGAAAGGCACGTCCGTATGAGCGTGGCTGGCAGGCACAGAGGAAATGACTGTCCAGTGAGATTTGGTGCAAGATCTACATGCTTTAAACTTTCAGCACAGTGATTAGCAAACAAATTTCAGACTTTCGATCCTTCAGCGGGAGTCAGAATTTAATTAATGGTAGAATGAGAGAAACTCTCTCCACTTTATTCACATTGTCAACCAGGAGATACATAATCTTTTGTAAATTTTTTATTTGTGTTAGGGACTGAAAATCCATAAGTGAAGACCGCACATGAAATCATTATTTGGATGGAGTTCCGGTTTCGGCAAACAATCTAGCCATCTTTATATATAAGATATAAAACAGATTTGTTTTCTCGTGCTGCAAGTTACTGAACTGCACATAATATTGTACCAGGGTTCAAGAACATATACAAGAATTAATTACAGAATACGTACCCTAAAACACTCTTCATTAGCGTTGGTGCCATTACGGCTTCACACATCGTTCAATTTTTTTTAATGACAATAAGCATCCATGACATAATTAAAAACAACTGTTCATCATTCGTGGCCAGTGTAATTGAGAGATGGTCATAAAGCTGAAAATATGTATACATGTATGTATATTTTTAGTTTTATGGACATCGTTAAATTACACTGGCCACGGAACGACGAACAGCTGTTTTAACTGTGTAACGTAAACACTTCATAACCGCGTGGGTTCGGTTAGGTGTAGGCACATCGTATCCAAATGAAACCACTCGCCGAGGATTTGAGCGCGCATTTTCACCAAATTGCGGGGATGCTGATGTCGGCGTTTCACATGCTGCTCCAGTATGTGTCAGAGATTTTCGATGTCGTTTGTAAACTCGCCGTTCCTAATGGACCTATTCGATTGAGATATAACTGACCATGATCGTATACGCCTAATAAATTTTACAGTGAGTAAGGCTGTCGTTACCGAAGGAAAATAACGCCCTTTAGTTGGAGAAAAGTGTACAACAGAGTCTTCTGAAGGAAGAGTCTATTCTAAACTTAAGCTAAATACTGACAGTAATTTTGAAATGCGTGGAATGTAGTGCACTCGCTCACGAACCGCACAGGGGAAAAAAGGGTACCACGTCATATTTAGTACAAAATCACTGATAACCCAAAGAAAACACTCAGTAGCTAAAAAGGGGTAATTAAACGGTCTCCAGCCCGCTAGGGCAATAAATCTACAGAATCTTGAGAAAAGTAATGGCAAAGGAATTTAAGCAAATAATCACTAGCGTGGCAACAGAAGGTTGTCACGCTTTTCCACATCACAACAGTTCACGAGAACATAAATGAATCAGAATGCACTGAGTTTGCAGTTACTTATTCTGAAATACTAAATTTTGAAAATAATGTTAAATGAAATTTCTTTATTAAGTAAAAAAATCACTTCCAGTAACCTCAGTCTAACGTAACGCAAAATTTAGAAAAAAGCAAGCAATTTATTTTTGATTATAGAAAGACTGAAATGAATTTACTTTAGGAAATTAGCAATTTGTTTTACTTTGAAAATAACAACGCTAAAATACATAGGCCTTCCAACCAACAGAAGTAATTTCCTAAACTAAATACAGACTAAAGGAAATTGCGCATTTTTAATTTGTGCTATATCTTTACATGTTAGTTTTTCCAGTGAAATGTTTCCTTAAGTAGTCTCTGTTATGTAATACAAGAATGTACAGTTACTGTGACAGAAAATTTAGACTGAAACTGGTCTTTAGCAAACACACAACTGACAGTAAAAAGTTAATCAATGTTCATATTCTTACGACACTCGGTGTTTGCATGGAAAGGAAAGGGACCCTGCCTGCCAATAATGTCTGAGGACAGTGACTAGGGTGAGCAGACGCAATTGTTTTAAAAAGAGGAGAAACAGCTTCAAAAAGGAGGACAAAGGAAGAAACAAAGAGGACACATCAGACGGGTCAACTGCAGATGAGGATACCACCCGTCAGCCTTGGACAAGACACGTGACTGCTGGGAATTAGCGGTAACTAGCAGTTAATTGTTACTGAGCAATATAAAAAAATTAAAAACACTGATTGTGGTGACACTGTGGCGTCAATTGTTTTCTTATGTCAACAACATGGAATTGCTTACAAAGTGAAAAACGTAAGACCCTTCACCTCCCTTCATTCGACGCACCGCTACCAACATCTACAATTCCAGCAGCTGCTGACGACGTGTAAACTGCACTTTAACCTTCCGAATACAAATAAATTGAATGACTATGAAACAATGAAATAAAACCATGAGAGATAATCTGTCGAGTTATTTCTTACCTTTATTGGCCACTGAGACGTACGTTCCAGCTCCACATATCTTACATTCCACTTCAAATTCATTTCTACCTTTCTTGAAAGCCGGATATTTGCAGGAAAGGCCATCAGAAAATGTACACTTTCGTTTTGGCATAGCCAAATATTTTACGTAATCCACTCGGTTATAAATTACACCCACAAATCAAACGTGCGCCACAGGAAGCCAAGCCAATACAAAGCGAAGATACGAAACGAAAATTTTAAATAATCGATATTTGCATTCGCTTATAAGTCGATCAACGATAACATCGACGATCCTGGTGCCACCTACTAACACCGCCTTCGTGCTTGTTTATCACTTAGGCTCTGCCAATAGTTAAAATATTTAAGAAAAGAACAATAGAACGGGGCGAATTGTAAATTTAACTGTATTAAGCTCAACTTTGCGAAAAAGCCGGACACTACAAATCCGCCCGGACCCAGGACAAAGAGCTAAAAAGGAGGACATGTCCGGATTAGTCCGGACATGTGGTCACCCTAACAATGACAACATAGGTGTCCTACAAGTTTTAACTATTGCAAGTTATTATTCAAGTTATTCACACTTTGTGAAAGGAATGTTGCTGGGAAAAGCCTCTACATTACTGTATATGTTACTTGACAGTATTACGATGTTGTAGGTGTGCGGACAACAAAGAATGTAGCCGGCGACAGTGCTGAGCTGCCGTTGTTGTTGTTCAATGAGAAGAACCCCGAGTCGTCTTCAGAGCCACAGATAACTATGGGACAGGCAATAGTTGGAGTAGCAGTTTCCTCAGCCAGTCCACGCCTACCGTGCTCTCAATTCTCGCGGGTTAACAAATCAGGCGCGTCTACACTAGCAAGCATAGCTCTACACCGCGGCGGTAAGAGCGCGCACAAACACACTTCCGCAATCTTTCATGATTCAACCTGCTCGCAACGCGACAGACTCTCCAGACGCAAAGATAAACAACGGCACGGCTACTACAATTTCGTCGTTGCTATCGATAGATTTCAATGAGTTCCCTTGGCTACTACTCAGCAGTTGACAATATTTTCATTATACTTACAACAAACGACACTACTGGCCATTAAAATTGCTACACCACGAAGATGACGTACTACAGACGCGAAATTTAACCAACAGAAAGAAGATGCTGTGATATGCAAATGATTAGCTTTTCAGAGCATTCACACAAGGTTGGTGCCGGTGGCGACACCTACAACGTGCTGACATGAGGAAAGTTTCCAACTGATTTCTCATACACAAACAGCAGTTGACCGGCGTCGCCTGGTGAAACGTTGTTGTGATGCCTCGCGTAAGGAGGAGAAATGCGTACCATCACGTTTTCGACTTTGATAAAGGTCGGATTGTAGCCTATATTGATTGCGGTTTATCGTATCGCGACATTGATGCTAGCGTTTGTAGAGATTCAATAACTGTTAGCAGAATATGGAATCGGTGGGTTCAGGAGGGTAATACGGAACGCCGTGCTGGATCCCAACGGTCTCGTATCACCAGCAGTCAAGATCACAGGCATCTTATCCGCGTGGCTGTAACGTATCGTGCAGCCACGTCTCGATCCCTGAGTCAACAGATGGGGACGTTTGCAAGACAACAACCATCTGCACGAACAGTTTGTAGCAGCATGGACTATCAGCTCGGAGACCATGGCTGCGGTTAGCCTTGACGCTGCATCACAGACAGGAGCGCCTGCGATGGTGTACTCAACGACGAACCTTGGTGCACGAATGGCAAAACGTCATTTTTTCAGATGAATCCAGGTTCTGTTTACAGCATCATTATAGTCACATCCGTGTTTGGCGACATCGCGGTGAACGCACATTGGAAGCGTGTATTCGTCATCGCTATACTGGCGTATCACCCGGCGTGATGGCATGGGGTGCCATTGGTTACACGTTTCGGTCACCTCTTGTTCGCATTGACTGCACTTTGAACAGTGGACGATACATTTCAGATGTGTTACGACCCGTGGCTCTACCCTTCATTCGATTCCTGCAAAACCCTACAGTTCACGGGGATAATGCACGACCGCATGTTGCAGGTCCTGTACTGGTCTTTCTGGATACAGAAAACGTTGGACTGCTGCCCTGACCAGCACATTCTCCAGAGCTCTCACCAATTGAAAATGCCTGGTCAATGGTGGCCAAGCAACTGGCTTGTCAGAATACGCCAGTCACTACTCATGATGAACTGTGGTTTCGTGTTGAAGCTGCAAGGGCATATGTACGAGTACACGCCACGCAAGCTCTGTTTGACTAAATGCCCAGGCGTAATACGGCCAGAGGTGGTTGTTCTGGGTACTGATTTCTCAGGATCTATGCACCCAAACTGCGTGAAAATGTAATCACATGTCAGTACTAATAAAATATATTTGTCCAATGAATACCCGTTTATCATCTGCATTTCTTCTTGGTGTAGCAATTTTAACGGCCAGTAGTGTATATACTGTTAAAAATAAATGAACTAGTACATCGATTACATATTAAATACAGTTTCTGTAATACAGCTGAAGGCTTGAGAATCAAAAGTACAATGCAAGTTATCAACGGATATTAAATGTCGAAAATTTTGGATGTTGCAGATGTTTATCAGCATTTTTGGTGTTAATGGTTCAAGTCAGGTGATTCTGAAGGGCAGTCGATATGTAATAGGTTGGGGATGCTCAGAATCCAGTCACATATTCTTCCGGCTCAGTTCTGCTGTCATCTTTATGTTCCCGTGTGGGCAGTGGCCTCTTGCGAGGTGACGGACTTTGCATGTTCACTGCATGCAGTTCCCGTAGCCATATTGTCTCGGTAGCAGGTGGGGATAGACCCTTCCTCACTACCTGCACGTACTCCTGTCGGGCTTGGAAGCGACTTTGATTGACAAGCTGTGAAACGCGTCTCCGGTTCCTCTCAGGATTCTTTCCGTCCACAGTTGTGACGTGTTTCGTGCCCACGTGTATCACGCCACAAGCACCAACAAATCCAACAACTTCAAATACCGTATGGCCATAGGCACGGACAAACACGGTTGTCCCTTTTTGTCACTCTGTCACCTCCTTACGTTGACCCATGCGCACGTACCAAAAATTCTGCTCGCAACTGCCTTATACTCAAATAGAGAGCGTGCGCGTTTGAGCACGCGACTCTATCGTTCCACATTCTGTAAAGGCTTAACGACACATTTGCGCGTGCGCTGTGACGTGAGTAATTTTTTGCCCGGTGAGATTATCTTATAAGGCTTACTTTTGGCGCTCTTACGACACCCAGTGTGAAGCAATGCAGGGCAGACCATTCGTTTGCTTTCATGAAGGTTCAACGTACTGTTGGAAGAACAAAGTACAGCCGCCTACGGCAATTCCCGTAATATTATTAACACCCACGTAAGGCTTATCCTTGGATTCGTTTTATTTTCTCTGCAGATCGTACCGACTGAAACGTAGGAGCTGCTAAAGCATTGCCTCAGGTGGAGGGGCAAATAAATTAAATTCTGGCTCCAGCAATTTGCTGGCTTCCTCCTTCGAGCCCTCTCGCACCAGTCCTCGTTCCGCAGAAATCGGGAAAATCGAAAATCTTGGGCCAAATAGCATATTTTCTTCAGCATCCGCTCGTCGAGTTTTGAGAGCCTACAATACTGCAGCGAAGTAACAAGAACTGCATGTTGAACGCGAGGGACGGTGTAGGCGGCAGTTGTGTGAGCCAGGCACACTATATCCATGACAACTACGTTTAGATACCGACAGACGTTCTTCTGTAGTAGTCGTTTCTTTATGACGCTACTTGGTGGAAACGTCGCTGTTACCTCAGCGTGGTTTTACAGTGGCGAGCCGAGACGAAGTTTTATTCCCCTAAACAGAAGAGAGGAAGGCGCTGTTGGGACAACTCAGGTAACCCTCCCGGTTAGTTCGTAAAACATCAATTTTTTGCCAGTTTCTGTGCATCCACTGTCCCTTCACCCTTGCAAGGGCCCGATCTCGGCACGCCCTCTGTACAGCCCTGGATTCACATCAGGATTTGATACGTCCGTGTACTTACGTTTTGTACTGTTCAAGATCGCCTGCATTCTATTCATGTCACTTAGTCACCCAGGTTCAGATATCTTATGGGTTCTCTAGACAACTTTGGTCGATTGCTGCGATGATTCAGGAACGTCATGACCAGTTCTTTCTCTTATCCTTTTACCAATAATTTGGTTGTTAGGACAAAAAACTTGAGTTGGTCTACCAAAACTAAGAAATTTGCAGGATGCCAAGGCAGACAAGAGACTCTAGTATACTCCTCCTTGGTGCATATCATGTGAGCTCCTTAAACATCTACTCGAAGGTCAGTCCGTAGTTTGCCTTAAACGTACAGGATATGCGAACTTTCGTTCTCAGGGTAACGAACAAGCTAATAAAAGCCTCCCTTTGACAGATAGTGCTTCATCATATCAGAAGCGTTGCCACAAAAACTACGTGTTTCACCAAAAATTTGCAAATCTGGCCCTTAAGTAAGACCTGCTGTTAGAGCTATTGATTTTCCGATTAGTCGGACTGCCAAAAAATTTGCCACTCTCCTACTACCGTTTGTAGAAAAACTTACTTGTATTAAAGATTCTGGTTACTTCCTCGAAAAATGAAAATCCTAATGGGTGTGTCAAAGAGATAATATGATCCGTTTTAATGTTGGGACAACAAATCCTATGAGCAAACTGATGATGCGGCTGTGAGTAATCCACTCAGCGCAGTTGTAGGGAATTTATATTTGATAAGTTTTGAATAAGCCGTGCTTCAGGAGACCAAGAGGGAAGCCTCTTGTTGGTTTCGGTACGCTTATGGTACTTTCTTTTTATGGCCTCGTTCACAAAATGAACTGTTCACTTTCTAATTTAAAGCTGTACAGATACTTAAAAACCGGACGGAGCTTTTGGGCATAAAGTGTATAGAAAGCTACGTCACACAGACAGATATCTTCACAAAAATTGCTGTCACCATCCCAAGCAAGAAAAAAAAAATTATTAGAACATTGGCGCGTATAGCTAAAGGACTTGGAGAGAATTGTTACATGGAAAATTATGTAAATAGACGTCAACTGAAGGACGATGCTATACCGACAGTATTTGGATTTCCAACTGATTTGGAAAAGGTATAGCGTCCTGGAAATCGTGCAATATAGGCCTAGGTTAAATAGTGTGGAAATACTGTCTGTGTGTATAATTTTGAACGTTCCTTTTCCAGGTTACCAAAGTAATCAAATATATATTAAGTATGAATCAGAGGTAGGTCGAATAATTGCGCTTAGATACTTAACATGTGTCGTCAGGCGATGATTATACTTCGTAAATGGTCAAATATTTGATCAAATGTTGCAAACTCAACCATTTTCAGAGGTGTTATCAGTGTTAAAAACTAATGTGCGAATGAAATTCGTACGGTATTTAATGTGATATGGGTTATTACAATTAATCACACCAAAATTCGAGTGTAGACAATACTGTGCTAAACAAAAGTAAGCGTGCAAAATGTACACAGTAGTCGGCAAAATGCAATCAGGACCTGACAGGAAAATTACGTGAATTAAATAATAATCGTAGTGTCTGCTACTTTAAAAGTTTCATGTAATTATCTAATGCAAATAACTCGATGTAAACTCGCTGCACCTTGTCAGGAAAGAGCCTTACATTCTTAAATTTCGCGTCTCTATACGGACGTATTTCTGAAATTAGGAAACTTCACTCATTTAAGTATACTTTTAAAATAGACTCGAATACTTGGTACTTTTTTAAACGAACATGTGTTTAATTTGATGTATTTAATCTGTGCTTCAATTTGCTCTTGATGTGTCTCATATACTTCAAATCACAACCCCAGTACTAGGATTCGTCCCTGCAGATGGCGGCGATCAGCTGCTTCAATTGGGGGACAGTTGCCTCGCTTCTCCGCTACGGCTTGGTAGGGGCTTGGTGAGGACGCAACACTAGCGCCAATGCGCGGTCTAGTTTTTATTTAATAAGTCTATGGCTGCACTCCGCAGCTATCCGCTGCTGACTGTCAAAGATTCTAAGACTCCACAGTGCTGCCATCGCTGACACAGATACTATTGCGTAACATCTGTTTCTCTGACCATAATTCTTAAAATATATAATTTTCCTTTACAAATATTATCATATCCAATAGCGACCACAAAAAATAGCCACCTTACCACCTCTACTACCAATTTCAAGGTGGCCCATACGGCAGCGTTCAGTGCCTCTTTTGCAACCCTGTGTGAACAACTGACATCCTAATAAAACAAGGTGATCCGTTCATTTCTAACGTTTTGAAAGGAAAACATGTACAGATAGGAATGTAAACAACTATGTACAGAGGGTGGACAAAAGTATGGAAACACCAAAAACGTATCACGATGGCTACTACCGTGTGGAAAACCGTTGCAATGCAAAACAGCTTCTATTCGTTTCGGAAACGATAAATACAAGTCTTGTACGGTTTTCAAGGTAATCTTACACCATTGTTGCTGCAAAATGGTGGCAAATTGGGGTAGCGTTGATGGAGGTGGAGAGCAACCACGCACCGTTCTCTCTCAAGTAGACCACAGAGGTTCAGTAACATTTAGATCTTGTGACTGTGGAGGCCAGGGCAGTCGCGACAACCCATCCATGAGGTCAAAACAGTAGTCCTAGACGACGCGAGCTGTGTGAACAGGGGCTGTGTCTTCTTGGAACAGTATCACTGTTGGGTTCAAATGGCTCTGAGCACTATGGGACTCAACTGCTGTGGTCATTAGTCCCCTAGAACTTAGAACTACTTAAACCTAACTAACCTAAAGACATCACACACATCCATGCCCGAGGCAGGATTCGAACCTGAGACCGTAGCAGTCGCACGGTTCCCGACTGCGCTCCTAGAACCGCGAGACCACCGCGGCCGGCTCACTGTTGGGTAACAGTTGTAACTTGGGATGGACGTTATCTGCCGAAATGGTCACGTAATATTGGTAATAATGCGAGGCCATGTTTCACTCTTGGGACATAAACTTGAATGACGCTGGAACACACTGAAACAAGACTCATCAGACCAAATGACTTTCTTCCATTGTTCAATAGTTCAAATTTTATGTCTTCATCACATCGTTTTCCCGTTTGACCATTTGCGTCACTGCTGAGTAATTCTTGAATTCCAGCACGCTCCCTCCACGTTGTTTTGGTGCTGACAGGAAGCGTGAGTACGACGCTCAGTCCTGCAATGACTTTTTAAGACGGAGTTCTCTTACGATCGCTGAGCACACATTTTCGTTCGCGTTGTGACTTTGCGGATAATGTATTCCCGCTTTCCCTGTACGCTGTATAAATCTTCGATACGGTCATTACTGAACATCGAAAGACGTCGGAAGCCTCGATTACAGAAGCACCCACCATAAGAGCGCTAACAATTTTCCAACGTTGGAATTCAGGTAGCTCCGGTATAGCACACTCACAACTACACAAACCAATGTTGGTGGCGGGGCGGGTCGCTTTCTCACTATCCTCTAAACAATCAATCCACCTACCTGGCCGGCCGCGGTGGTCTCGCGGTTCTAGGCGCGCAGTCCAGAACCGTGCGACTGCTACGGTCGCAGGTTCGAATCCTGCCTCGGGCATGGATGTGTGTGATGTCCTTAGGTTAGTTAGGTTTAAGTAGTTCTAAGTTCTGGGGGACTGATGACCACAGCAGTTGAGTCCCATAGAGCTCAGAGCCATTTGAACCACCTACCTGGAAAGGCTCATGTCCTCTGCCCCTTCCTTCACTCTGCGATGATAGATACTGGTTTAGCCGATAACAACAACGTTGACGAAAAGTCAGGTAAATACCTTCCAGGCAAAGGCCACATAACACTAGTCCATGAGCAAAATCTGAAAGTTAGTTGAACTATCGGGCGTTGGATTCTTGCATAATTCGTTTGAAAAATGTCTAAAATTTCCTGTAAGCTGGTTTATTGTCTTTAAAACACAGAAACTCCCTATCAAGTCCTTATTTAATATCCTGACACTCGTTAGGCAATGCTACTGATTGTCTCTGTAACAAGCTCACACCCAAAGGCAGCCAGAAGATATTTAGTCCGACCCGATATTTTAAACTCCTAATTAGTCACTGACTCACGACTACTTGCGAGTTAACACAGTCAGTCGTACAGTAGTCTTCTTGTACAGAAGCGCTCGTCATAATGTCTCGTAATTTGCACGAAAGACACCACGCAGGGTTTATTATGTACAAGGAACGTTCACACGCGAAAGCTCCAACAATAAATTACTCACAAAGCTCAACGTTATACAAAATAATCAAAACTGTAGTCACTTTTCATCGACTACACGAGAACCGATCAAACGCGCGGATTTCTTCATTTTGGTGTAAATCTGATCAGCGCAATTTAACATAGGTGTTAATCAGAAGATGACCCCCGAGCGACTATATCGACTCATAGATCACAGGCACCAAGCTCTACTCAAACGCGCGGGAAATGCAGTATTCCTATTGGCTGGTATGTTAAGCAGCCAATCAGATCATCTGGAGCACTTCGATACTGGCGGTACTTCTAATGTCAATCAGATAACCACAAGTACTTCCGAAATTAAATAAAATTTAACGAAAACAAAATACGATATCTTCCCACAAAACAAATTACTAATAAATTTAATACTCAACGGACCTTCTGGCTACCCTTTGCAAAATCAAGATCACTTGGACATATGTCACAAATTCCCCTATTACACAACAAATTTCTCACTCTTACATTTACATAATTTTAATAAAATATCACATTATTATTTTTCGTATGTTCTCTGTTTACCCTATCAGTCTCTCCAAACACTCACACAACCAAAACACGATGAAATAACCATTTTCTAAAGCATTTCTAATTGCGTCAGAAATCTGTGGTAATGGAACCAAAGAAAATTCCAGAAAATTAGAATATATTCTTGTAGTTTCAATTGACATCATAGATGAATGCATTGCAGTCTCTAACTCGGTTCAACAATCCCAGCACGGTTATTATGTGTTTCATCTACCAATTTATATCTCCGAAAATATTGAAGTTATTGATTTGAAATTTTAGCGGTATGGTTCTGTTACCCACAGAATTTGGTATACGAAGTATGAAAAAGGTCGGTTAATATTTAACAGTACCTGTTCAGATTCATAGAGAGTATGTGTAACGTGTTGCATGCAGCGTTAGGCAAGTAGCCGCGAGGTCTTTGGCGCCTTGACATGGTTCGCGCTGTTCGCCTCGTCGGATGTTCGAGTCCTTCCTCGGGCATGGGTGTGTGTGCTGTTCTTAGCGTAAGGTAGCTTAAGTTAGATTAAGTAGTGTGTAAGCTTAGTAACCTAGGAACTCGCTTGGGCCAGTAGCCGGCGCCAGCTGTGCGAGCGTCAGAACCAAATTCCGCTCTCCCGGCTCCACGGCAAGATACGCTTTCAGTGCAAGATAACAACTCACAATAATGTGCTGCGTTAAATGTTCTGCCCACAAGTGACACTTGGAGCGTACTCAGGACATTGCACAGTTGTCGTTCTTAGTCCAATACGGGAGCACAACCCGCAGGCCCGCATTAGTGTTTAAACGTGCATTTCTCGCAGTGTTTCCACATTTTTCTAACCCCTGACAATAATCTTGTTCTGTGCAATATTCACAAAGTAAGCATCACCCTATATTTATGAAAGAATCTCTACGCTGAGAACATTGCAGACTTTAAGCAGTCGCTTCGTGTTCGTTATGCACAGTTTTCAGAGAGCGGTTCTCGTAGTACGAAAACTGGTCATGTTGGCGAGCACGAACCCCCTGGCACGGAGCTATCACGCAGCTGCCCGGCAAACTGCGGGAGTGAAGCTCACACCCCTGTCTGTATACTTGCGAGTCTTGAGCCAAGAGGCGTCTCTCGGAGTTACTCGCCATATTTTACTTTCAGGTGGACGCCTGCCTTAGGCAGTGCTCTTTTGACGTCGCAGACCGACCGTGACGCGGACACGTTCAAACAATTCGGCTTGCAGACCTTGTCTAAATTTGAATCTTCTGAGGCTTTATACTCTCTGACGATGTCCGTGGCATTAGGATATGAAACGTGAAGCACATAAACATACCTTGGACGATCGCCTAATGCCCGTATAACATTGATCACCAAGGGCGCAAGTGCCAGAGGCGGAATCCTGCACTGTATGAGGAGAAGTCTCGTCGTGATATCCTGCAGTAGTGGGTTTTCAACGCAGCGAATGAAAAGCTGGCGCACGTTCTGCGCAAAGAGTTCGCTGGTGCCACAGGGCCTGAGTAACAGCATGCTCTAGACCGTGTGTAGTAAACAATTTTTGCGTAGCGTCCACTTTTGTGCCCTTGTTAGTAGCAAAATTTTCTACTTCCGACTGGTGCCACAGTAATGGTGATTTATGAAATAAGAAATTAGCTTTACTTTATAAAAATTATAGAGCAGTCTTACAGCGAGTTAAAGTTTATGTTAATAATTACTTACCAAATACTTAACTTCAAAATTTTAAGAAAACCTAAGAGAAAAATCTCTACCGCCTACCATCCACCACGAAAGCTGGAACAACCGGTGGTCGGCGGTGGGGATCAGCTCGGTAATCACTGATGTAGGCGCTGGACTCGATTTATTTTCTGGGTTTCGCCGCTGCTGCAGTGCAGATCGTTTTGCCTTTAGGTGTGATGGAGCAACCTTGTTTGTGCGTTTTGGTGCACCGCAGTGAGCTGATTTTTTTCATTATGGATGTATTTCGTGATTTTTTAATTTGTGAGAGAATGTTGCTGAAGCTCCGGACAACGAGTTGGTCCTTTTTTATATGAAAGAATTTTTAATGTATTTCGTTTGCGACAGATTCTGTGCAAATAAAAGAAATAACACGTAACAACTAAGAGTTTTTGGAAGGATAGAAATGGTTGGAAAATTGACCACTATTGTGAACAGTGACAATTTTTACCATAAGCACAGACACCCCGTGTCAAACTTGTTAATTTTTGGCGTTGAAACCCGCGATCACCCAGATTAAGAAGGCAAAGCATATTTCCCAGATTGTACCGACTTCGGGGGAGGAGGGAAGAATAACGAGAGCGGTGCCGGCAGACTCTCCTGAACGAGAACACCTAGGACGCAGCGACCAGACGGCGGCAGAACGGACGCTGTACCTGGACCGCGCGCGGTTCGTGGACCGCACCGACTCATAGGAAACGCCTGAGGGAGGAGAGGGAGGGGGAGGGAGATTGTACTATATATACACGGTGCCGGCCCACCGCCGGTCAGTACATCACCGCACCTGATGATGGCAACGTGGTCGATTGCCGAGATGTTGTGTCGTATGCACACTCAAAGCAGGCTGTTCACCCGAGATTTATTTCGTCCTTGTTAATATTTCCTATAGATTGTTCTTCTGTGTACGGTTATTCCACTATAATTACAGCAGGATCTGCTTAGTCAGTTACAAATGTTCCGAGAAGAGAACGGAGAGGTTCGCTTTTCAGCTGTATTGTTCAATTCTTGGCATGAACTTAATGAAAGTCAGGTTTGCTAGAGAAGAAACTAGAAAATAATAAATGTAATATTAAATCCTTCTATAAGATGGCGGACAATGACAGATATACTGGAGCCATTATTGGGGTATGCAGGATATAAATCTTAATTTTATGCAAAGCACAACCAAACACTAAATAATGAGAGTTGGCAAATCAATCAAAATTAGTGTGACTTCATCAAAATGAGAAAACTATAACATGTAGATCATTTGTTTTTTCACCACTATAATTAAAAAAAGAAACCGCAATTACTACATCATGATTTTAAGAAAATAGCTGCAGCATTAAAACATGGCTTAAGGGAAAGAAGGCAACTGTTAGTAAACAAACTACCCTCTCTGTGAACGAAGACTCAGTGTGTCAAAACATTCATCTGACACGTTCTCCCAAAATGGACGAGAAAGCCGAGTACTGCTTACAACAGAAAGCGGTACAGACAATTTCAGTGAAACGACGCAGGGTAAAAATAAAAATAAAAACTACACAAAAATATTTGGTTTAGAAAACTCTATTCAGCTGCATTCATTTTTTCACTCGTGCCTTCCTCAAATTCTAAGCTGACTTCCCTTTCATCTGTTTCTACCAGATTCTGCGAAATGTAAAGTTCACTGTTCTATCCACCGTATCGGTTTGTCTAAAAACATTTTACTCGAAAATATCAGACGCGCTTTTTGCAAGGAAGTGTGTAGTACTGTAGGTCGAAGCAATAATAATTATTATACCATTGGTGTCACGTAAACTACCGATTTTGAACAATACGAAACTAAACTTCTCCCGGCCATGAAGGCCCAACGGTACCGACCGGCCACCGTGTCATCCTCACCCCACAGGCATCACTGTATGCGGATGTGGAGGGGCATGTGGTCAGCACACCGCTCTCCCGGCCGTATGTCAGTTTCCGAGACCGGAGCCGCTACTTCTCAGTCAAGTAGCTCCTTACTTTGCCTCACAAGGGCTGAGTGCACCCCGATTGCAAACAGCGCTCGGCAGACCGGATGGTCACCCGTCCAAGTGCTAGTCCAGCCCGACAGCGCTTAACTTCGGTGATCCGACGGGAACCAGTGTTACCACTGCGGCAAGGCCGCTGGCAAACTACCGATTTTTGCATTGGCTATATCTGTGTCTCAGCAATGAAGGTCATCGCTGGTATTTACAAAGTAAATAAACATGCTATTGGCGAAAACTAATACGATTTAAATATGTATAATCTAGGTTTAATTTAAGTTTAAAAAAGAGAAAACTGTCAAAATGGTCTACAGTGACCCTCAATTATCTTTAATTACTTATTTAACTTGTCGTAAATTACAGTGGCTCATGTGGCTTCTCAATAACTATATAAAAGAAAAATCATCGCGTTTCAGATCTGTTTTTCAAGTGGCAAATGTGAACACCATGAGTTTTAATTAACGATCGACACTAGTATTACGCAAAAAGGGGGTGTAACAGATGAGACTTCTGCAGTTCTGAGTGAAGCCTTATGCGCTCAAAAATGCGGCATCGCGTGCGTTCATTACCTTGTCGGTGTTTAGGCAGCGTCAGGGCAGCGGCGGGCAGCAGGGCTCCGCTCACGTCGCCATCTCGGAAGCAACTCTCCTCTAACTTCTCCTTACTACAATTTACCGAAGTTAGTTTAAAAAAACTATCTGGCTATTTTTTCATCTGACCAATCAGGGTCTCAATGTTAACCTTAAGCTCCGTCTACAAAAATTCTGTCTATCCAATGAGAAACGTTATACTTTTCGTGGTGGGGCAATGTTTTTAAAGTTTGCAACGTAACAGAGACGCTAAAAAGTCTCACGCTAAAACCTGCAGCTGGTGTGGTCCTTTTAGCGTTATCGTAAGATCTATACTGTTCTTCTGGAGGGCTCTATCTTTTAACATGGGCGGGGGGGGGGGGGGGGGGGGGTGGTCCGTGACGTACCTGAGACGCGAAAAAGTCTCACGCTAAAACTTGCGGGTGGTAGTGGCCCTTTCTGTGTTATCGTAAGATCTATACTGCTTTTCTGGAGGGCTCTAGCTTTTAACATGGGCTGGGGGGTGGTCCTTGACGTACCTGAGACGCGAAAAAGTCTCACGCTAAAACGTATGGGTTGTGTGGCCCTACTGGTTAGCTGGCACCGTAGGTGTCCAGACCTTCCCTTATCGTAGGGCCTTCTAGCTTAACACGGTTCTGCTCTCGGCTTCTGTCCTCGTTTCTCCCCTCGGAACTGCGTCTGCCTCACGGTGGGAAGGTACGACATGCATTTAGGCATTCTTGTGTTAGTCTGTGGTATTCCATTTTCTCACTCGTTACTCGTATTACTTTGGTTAATTTAATGTCACGATTTATTCGGAGCTATGTGACGTACTACTGGATTTGCTTATCATGTCAGGGTTTTCATGGAAGGTGTTCGATTTGCCTGACACCTTACCATAGTTTGGTTTAGCGACGAAGCCCACTTTCATCTGGATGGGATCGCGCATTGGAGGAACTGACAATCCGCCTTTCGTGATCGAGAAGTCTCTTCGCCCTCAACGGGTACCTGTGTGGTGAGCAATGTCCAGTCACGGAATAATCGGCGAGATATGCTTTGACGGCAAGGTGACTACCGAACGGTATGTGAAGGTTTTGGAAGATTATTTCTGCCCCATTATCCGAAGTGACCTGATTTCCTCAAGAGGTGGTTCATCCAAGACGGAGCTCGACCCCATAGAAGTAGGAGTGTGTTTGATGTCGTGGAGGAGCACCTTGGGGACCATATTCTGGCTACGGGGTTCCCAGAGGCCACTGGCACGGGCCTAGACTGGCCGCCATGTTCTCCGGACCTGAACACACGCGACTCTTTTTCTGTGGGGCTGTGTTAAAGAGAAGGTGTACAGCAATAACCCCAAAACCATTGCTGAGCTTAAAACAGCCATTCAGGATCTCATCGACAGCATAGGTGTTCCGGCACTTCGGCCTGTCATACACAATTTCGGTACTCGTCTACGCCACATCATCGCCAAAGATGTTAGGCATATCGAACATGTCATAACCTAAATCTGAATATATGTAGTGGCGTTTACATGTCGAGAAAAGTGTGTACACGCGGTAGTTTGTAACTAATTTACGTTTTATTTCATATAGTGCAATAATTGTCACCCTGTATGTATGTTCTGGAGACGCACAGGACTAGAATTAAACTGTAGATAAATGCTGGAAGAACAGCAGTACCGCTTCCGGACAAAAGAAAACATAGCCGAAAACTCTGTAAATATTGATTACTGCTCTCAAAAGCTCGATTTACCATAACATCTAACAATGAAGAATGTTTTAGTAAAATATGGGGTTTCAGTCTTCGATCGCTATTTTTTATTTTCAATTACCGGTTTCGGGCTAACTGCCCAACTTCAGATCATATATAGTAGTTACAGAGTACCTTGTCCCTACAGTTACGACAGCGAACCGAGTGTTCTGTACGGACAAGTTACTCTGTGACTACTATATATGATCTGAAGTTGGGCAGTTAGCCCGAAACCGGTAATTGAAAATAAAGAATAGCGATCGAAGACTGAAACGCCATATTTTATTTAATGAACGATCGCGGAATTCCCATTGAGACAATCATGTCTAGTTTTGATAAAGAATGTTTTAGTACAAGAGAACATTTAAAATAGTCAGCAACTTTTCTGTCTGGAACTGCTATGTGATTAAAAACACGGTATGAACCGAAACTGGGGTTCTCGGACGCCACAACGCGGTTCCTTCCCTATTAACATTAGAAAAGTGTCTGTAACCAAATTTCGTCCTATCGACATTTTCGGTTGGAAGTGTGCGTCAGATGACGGCAGTCTGGCAACTGCGCAAACGCAGCAGGTATCTTCATTCCATACTCTCATGGGGATTCGGCTTAGCGTTACATCATTCAGAGTTGGATACCGTGTCTAGGGGCAATACTATATTAATTTATTTTTAATATTTGATCTGCCCAAAAATGCTGTAGTTTTCTGTTTGTTAAACTATACGTACCCTTCTAATAAAGTTCTTCTTTTTAGCATTGTGCGTGACAGTTATTGGTCACGGATGTTACAAATATTCCATGATTAGTTAAAAATAAAACACCTGTCGTAGGACAGAAATAACTACAAAATGTATCAGAACTGGCATGTTAAATACAAAAAGCAAAGTTTGTTCACAAATAGAAGAACTAAGGCTCCCTTCTTAAGAAACGATAGAATTCGGACGAAACGGTAAAAGTCGGTCGACTTCGGTCCGCTCATGTTTTGTGTTTATGCGGTCCAGCCTCAGAGAACTAATGCAGATCGTCGCGTGTGTAGCCGCTGCGAAGTGCCGTGTTGTGTTACATATCTCTCCATGAGTGACGAAGCGGTTCCCGGCCTGCCAGAGTGACCGAGCGTTTCTAGGCGCTTCAGTCTGGAACCGCGCGACCGCTACGGTCGCAGGATCGAATCCTGCCTCGGACATGGATGTGTGTGATGTCCTTATGGTAGTTAGGTTTAAGTAGTTCTAAGTTCTAGGGGACTGATGACCGCTGATGTTAAGTCCCATAGTGCTCAGACCCATTTCAGCCATTTTTTTTTTTTTTTTTTTTTGTTCCTGGCCCACACACAGGCAGAGCCAGATGCACTCCACTCGTCGGAGCTGCGGTAAGCGGTAGTACTATACGGAGAGGAGCAAGAAAAATAATAAAGTCAGTGAAGGCTGCGAGCAAGAGAGCAAAAATAAGGTGTTGCTCTACACGGACAGTGGCGTACCCACAAGCAAGTTTCAACACTGTGAAAAGAGAGTGCGGAAATTCTGCAAAGATAATCCTGGGAAGTCACCATAAATTCCTGACAATAGGAGGCAAATTTCAGTTCCCATTATTCGACAATGCTCTGTAACTGTCTTTCCCTTTGCCTGAAAACTTAAAACTGGCGATTTTGTTTGTGTTCTTAAGTCAGCATTATTGATTGCAGGAATTCCTGGTAATGTTTCCTTACAAGGAGACTTTTTGAAACCATACATGCGGTTGTGCAGGTTACGATCCCAGGTATTATCACACTCGGCAGTTATTTCCTTGGTGGACAGTCATTTACGAGTAATAAAAGAAAAAGGATTTCCTTCGATCCACTACCTGACTAAAGCCGCAATAACAATGACGATTACTGCCACAATATAAGTTTTACTACTGGCTCTTTTTAATTTCGAATTGTCTGTGAGAACTGATGCGGAATTAGTGGCTACGAGCACCATTATTTAACATGAAACTATCAATTTCGATTTCACGAATCCTCTAATCTTTTGTTACGCCCCTGTCTCGGTTTTTACTTTCGTATTCACTTCAGATGGCAGGGCTGCACAGAAATGTGAGAAAGTGGATGTGAGGAACTGGAAGAGACTACAGCAGACAAACTTCAGAATGGTTTTGATTTTCCACAGTGATCTAGTCGTACACTGGCCCTGCGTTACATTTAATCCTTTCAACCTAAAGCATGTAGCTTGCAAAACATATTTTTTTCAATTTTGGTTATGCCAGTCTGGATTTGAAAATGTAAATCACGAAAGTAATGCGATAAATCAATTAACATAACCAGCTGTAAATTATGTATGTAAACAATCTCGTCAGAGTTGAATGAGCGTTTCTCCACTTTGAGGAGCATTAACGTGGTTTTTGTTGTTGGTTACTTTTGTTGATATTCAACTAGCTTTTTCTCAGTGATTCTGACTCCTTCAGGTTTTAGATTTTTAATTTTCAGTGTCAGTATAACATTACTTGAATACGAACAACTCCTTTGTGAATATTTTCTAGCTATATTTTTAACTCGTTGGATGGTCTGAATTTAATGATGTGAGGATTTAATTTAAAGATTGTCGAATCAAAAATGTGGCAACCATATTGATATTACTACTGGCTCTTTTTAATTTCGAATTGTCTGTGAGAACTGATGCGGAATTAGTGGCTACGAGCACCATTATTTAACATCAAACTATCAATTTCGATTTCACGAATCGTCTAATCTTTTGTTACGCCCCTGTCTCGGTTTTTCCGAACTGACTATGCGAATGTAGACGAGATGTGGCTCAAATTCAAAGATATAGTAGCAACAGCAATTGAGATATTCATACCTCATAAATTGGTAAGAGATGGAACGGATCCCCCGTGGTACACAAAAAAGGTCCGAACGCTGTTGCAGAGGCAACGGAAAAAGCATGCGAAGTTCAGAATAACGCGAAATCCTGAAGATGGGCTAAAATTTACAGACGCGCGAAATTTGGCACGTACTTCGATGCGAGATGCCTTTAATAGGTTCCACAACGAAACATTGTCTCGAAATTTGGTAGAAAATCCGAAGAAATTCTGGTCGTATGTAAAGTACACAAGCGGCAAGACGCAGTCAATACCTTCGCTGCGCAGTGCCGATGGTACTGTTACCGACGACTGTGCCGCTAAAGCGGAGTTATTGAACGCAGTTTTCCGAAATTCCTTCACCAGGGAAGACGAATGGAATATTCCAGAATTTGAAACACGAACATCTGCTAGCATGACTTTCTTAGAAGTAGATACCTTAGGGGTTGCGAAGCAACTCAAGTCGCTTGATACGGGCAAGTCTTCAGGTCCAGATTGTATACCGATTAGGTTCCTTTCAGATTACGCTGATACTATAGCTCCCTACTTAACACTCATATACAACCGCTCGCTCACCGATAGATCTGTACCTACAGATTGGAAAATTGCGCAGGTCGCACCAGTGTTCAAGAAGGGTAGTAGGAGTAATCCATTTAACTACAGACCTATATCATTGACGTCGGTTTGCAGTAGGGTTTTGGAGCATATACTGTATTCAAACATTATGAATCACCTCGAAGGGAACGATCTATTGACACGTAATCAGCATGGCTTCAGAAAACATCGCTCTTGTGCAACACAGCTAGCTCTTTATTCGCACGAAGTAATGGCCGCTATCGACAGGGGATCTCAAGTTGATTCCGTATTTCCAGATTTCCGGAAAGATTTTGACACCGTTCCTCACAAGCGACTTCTAATCAAGCTGCGGAGCTATGGGGTATCGTCTCAGTTGTGCGACTGGATTCGTGATTTCCTGTCAGGAAGGTCGCAGTTCGTAGTAATAGACGGCAAATCATCGAGTAAAACTGAAGTGATATCAGGTGTTCCCCAGGGAGGCGTCCTGGGACCTCTACTGTTCCTGATCTATATAAATGACCTGAGTGACAATCTGAGCAGTTCTCTTAGACTGTTCGCAGATGATGCTGTAATTTACCGTCTAGTAAGGTCATCCGAAGACCAGTATCAGCTGCAAAGCGATTTAGAAAAGATTGCTGTATGGTGTGTCAGGTGGCAGTTGACGCTAAATAACGAAAAGTGTGAGATGATCCACATGAGTTCCAAAAGAAATCCGTTGGAATTCGATTACTCGATAAATAGTACAATTCTCAAGACTCTCAATTCAACTAAGTACCTGGGTGTTAAAATTACGAACAACTTCAGTTGGAAGGACCACATAGATAATATTGTCGGGAAGGCGAGCCAAAGGTTGCGTTTCATTGGCAGGACACTTAGAAGATGCAACAAGTCCACTAAAGAGACAGCTTACACTACACTCGTTCGTTCTCTGTTAGAATATTGCTGCGCGGTGTGGGATCCTTACCAGGTGGGATTGACGGAGGACATCGAAAGGGTGCAAAAAAGGGCAGCTCGTTTTGTATTATCGTGTTATAGGGGAGAGAGTGTGGCAGATATGATACACGAGTTGGGATGGAAGTCATTACAGCATAGACGTTTTTCGTCGCGGCGAGACCTTTTTACGAAATTCAGTCACCAACTTTCTGTTCCGAATGCGAAAATATTTTGTTGAGCCCAACCTACATAGGTAGGAATGATCATCAAAATAAAAGAAGAGAAATCAGAGCTCGAACAGAAAGGTTTAGGTGTTCGTTTTTCCCGCTCGCTGTTCGGGAGTGGAATAGTAGAGAGATAGTATGATTGTGGTTCGATGAACCCTCTGCCAAGCACTTAAATGTGAATTGCAGAGTAGTCATGTAGATGTAGATGATTAATACTCGTAATATAAAAGATCTGTTTTGCTCATGCTGTTGACATATACGCAATATTTAGAGAGTTACAACTATTGCACTATATGAAAAAAAACGTAAATTAGTTACAAACTTTGCATTAAATTAGCTTCGCCCGGAATTGAAGACTTGAAGTGGAAAATGGTTCTCAGGGCGAAATCTGACAGTTGCCAGGAGAACGAAAAATCAGTGTACCGGTATTTATATTTGTATATTAAGTAACTTGTATCCAAAAATTGAGGACGTATTCTGACAACACAGATTTACGCTGCTCATTATCGCAAAAAATAAGCCAAATTAGAAAATAAGTGCTTTATTAGGAACGTTCTAAGTGCCAAACCAGGAAACTGACTGTTTTATATTTAAGTGCCAATAAGAGTTTTAACAAATTGATTCGTGCTACGTCGAAACTGATATTTTTGAGATAGTAGCTGTGCACAAAATACAAACTGAATCTTGCAAAGAAGAAAAACAGTAACCAACCACTGTTGATAACAGTATTCATTCACACGAACGGCGCCGTTACTGGTTTCGAAACGACAGGTTCATTTTCAGGCGGCTGATCATGTTTATATTACATTTCATGTTGGTTACATCAGCTGTTGACGTTTTCTCATGAACAAATGTAAAATAAAGTTGCCAGCCGTCTTTCGGTTCTAAATCGGCAATTGCGCTATTTGCGTAAATTAAATAGCGTTATTAACGTCGTTGGCGCTGTTTTCTTCTTTCGAAGAATCAACTTGTATTACGTACACAGCCACTACCTCAAAAATTTCAGTTTCAGTCAAAATAGCAGAAAGAAAGCAGTATTTTCCATGTGCCATTAATACTTAGTCACCACGTTTTATTTGTAATTACACAGATAACGTCACCACGTTTTATTTGTAATTACACAGATACCTAAGTACAGCATTTGGTTTTTAACTAGCAGAACTATGCTCAACAAAAACCAGTTCTCACATCTTTTGAATTTAAAAACTCCAGAGGGGAGCACTTGGTACCAGGACCATGCGCCATCTTCTACCGTATTTTAGGAAGACTTTCTTCCCAGTTCGGCAGCGTGTCGAGATCTCAAAAGCACTGAAAACCCACTTTGTGAAAAAATTTTACTTAGAACGTTTTCCATTTGCATCCTACAGTTATTCTTGTAAAGACAATGACGACATGAAATTTCTGTCACTCTCGTCTCGGATACGCAGAAAATCGGGAAGCAACGTTTCTGTAAGTTCAATTGCTAACATTTATCTAACAACTAAATGTACACTTCTGGCCACTAAAATTGCTACACCACGAAGATGACGTGCTACAGACGCGAAAATTAATCGACAGGAAGAAGATGCTGTGACATGCGAATGATTAGCTTTTCAGAGCATTCACACAAGGTTGGCGCCGGTGCCAACATCTACAACGTGCTGACATGAGGAAAGTTTCCAACCGATTTCTCATACACAAATAGCAGTTGAGTTGTGATGCCTCGTGTAAGGAGGAGAAATGCGTACTATCACGTTTCCGACTTTGATAAAGGTCGGATTGTAGCCTATCGCGACATTGCTGCTCGCGCTGGTCAAGATTGAATGGCTGTTGGCGGAATATGGAATCGGTGGGTTCAGGGGGGTAATACGGAACGCCGTGCAGGATCCCAACGGCCTCGTATCACTAGCAGTCGAGATGACAGGCATCTTATCCGCATGGCTGTAACGGATCGTGCAGCCACGTCTCGATCCCGGAGTCAACAGATGGGGACGTTTGGAAGACAACAACCATCTGCACGAGCAGTTCGACGACGTTTGCAGCAGCATGGACCATCACCTCGGAGACCATGGCTGCGGTTACCCTTGACGATGCATCACAGACTGGAGCTCCTGCGATGGTATACTCAACGACGAACATGGGTGCACGAATGGCAAAACGTCATTTTTTTCGGATGAATCCAGGTTCTGTTTACAGCATCATGATGGTCACATCCGTGTTTGGCGACGTCGCGGTGAACTCACATTGGTAGCGTGTATTCGTCATCGCCATACTGGCGTATCACCCGTCGTGATGGTATGGGGTGCCATTGGTTACAGGTCTCGGTCACCTTTTGTTCGCATTGACGACACTTTGAACAGTGGACGTTACATTTCAGATGTGTTACGACCCGTGTCTCTACCCTTAATTCGATCCCTGCGAAACCCTACATTTCAGCAGGATAAGGCACGACAGCCTTTCTGCCCTGGTCAGTACATTCTCCAGACCTCTCACTAATTGAAAAGTCTGGTCAATGGTGGCCGTGCAACTGGCTCGTCACAATACGCCAGTCTCTACTCTTAATGAACTGTGGTATCGTGTTGAAGCTGCATGGGCAGCTGTAGCTGTACACGCCATCCAAGCTCTGTATGACTCAATGCCCAGGCGTATCAAGGTCTTTATTACGGCCAGAGGTGGTGTTCTGGGTACTGATTTCTGAGGATCTATGCACCCAAACTGCGTGAAAATGTAATCACATGTCAGTTCTAGTACAATATATTTGTCCAATGAATACCCGTTTATCACCTGCATTTCTTCTTGGTGTAGCAATTTTAATGGCCAGTAGTGTAAGTAATCCAGAATTCTTTGGAATCTCAATACATTATATTTTATCATAAGGCTTACTACATACATTGAGTAGAGCAACACTATCATTTCTCACTCACCAAGCCCAGATAATCGCAGAATTGTAAAAGATGAGACGAACGTTTTCCTCATTAAAAAATAAAATGAAGGCGTCACTTTCAATTGATTGCACCAGACCTCTTTTCCATTTCGAGGCGTACATCATAATAAACGTATCTATGAGGTCATACGAAGATAAAATCTGGTTACTATGAAGAATATAAAGCACTCCATCTTCAAGCCAAGAGTGGCCTACAGGGACCATCCGACCGCCGTGTCTTCCTCAGAGGAGGATGCGGATAGGAGGGGCGTGGAGTCAGGACACCGCTCTCCCGGTCGTTACGATGGTATTCTTGGCCGAAGCCGCTACTAATCGGTCGAGTAGCTCTTGAATTGGCACCACAAGGCTAACTGCACCACGAAAACCGCAACAGCGCATGGCGGCCGGAATGGTCACCCATCCAAATGCCGACCACGCCCGACAGCGCTTAACTTCGGTACTACAAAGAATGTTGTTGTTATCGTCTTCAGTCCTGAGCTGGTTTGATGCAGCTCTCCATGCTACTCTATCCTGTGCAAGCTGCTTCATCTCCCAGTACCTACTGCAACCTACATCCTTCTGAATCTGCTTAGTGTACTCATCTCTCGGTCTCCCTCTACGATTTTTACCCTCCACGCTGCCCTCCAACGCTAAATTTGTGATCCCTTGATGCCTCAAAACATGTCCTACGAACCCATCCCTTCTTCTAGTCAAGTTGTGCCACAAACTTCTCTTCTCCCCAATCCTATTCAATACCTCCTCATTAGTTACGTGATCTATCCACCTTATCTTCAGTATTCTTCTGTAGCACCACATTTCGAAAGCTTCTATTCTCTTCTTGTCCAAACTAGTAATCGTCCATGTTTCACTTCCATACATGGCTACAGTCCAAACAAATACTTTCAGAAACGACTTCCTGATACATAAATCTATATTCGATGTTAACAAATTTCTCTTCTTCAGAAACGCTTTCCTTGCCATTGCCAGTCTACATTTTATATCCTCTCTACTTCGACCATCATCAGTTATTTTACTTCCCAAATAGCAAAACTCCTTTACTACTTTAAGTGTCTCATTTCCGAATCTAATTCCCTCAGCACCACCCGATTTAATTTGACTACATTCCATTATCCTCGTTTTGGTTTTGTTGATGTTCATCTTATATCCTCCTTTCAAGGCACTGTCCATTCCGTTCAACTGCTCTTCCAAGTCCTTTGCCGTCTCTGACAGAATTACAATGTCATCGGCGAACCTCAAAGTTTTTACTTCGTCTCCATGAATTTTAATACCTACTCCAAATTTTTCTTTTGTTTCCTTTACTGCTTGCTCAATATACAGATTGAATAACATCGGGGAGAGGCTAAACCCTGTCTCACTCCTTTCCCAACCACTGCTTCCCTTTCATGCCCCTCGACTCTTATGACTGCCATCTGGTTTCTGTACAAACTGTAAATAGCCTTTCGCTCTCTGTATTTTACCCCTGCCACCTTTAGAATTTGAAAGAGAGTATTCCAATCAACATTGTCAAAAGCTTTCTCTAAGTCTACAAATGCTAGAAACGTAGGTTTGCCTTTTCTTAATCTTTCTTCTAAGATAAGTCGTAAGGTCAGTATTGCCTCACGTGTTCCAACATTTCGACGGAATCCAAACTGATCCTCCCCGAGGTCCGCATCTACCAGTTTTTCCATTCGTCTGTAAAGAATTCGCGTTAGTATTTTGCAGCTGTGACTTATTAAACTGATAGTTCGGTAATTTTCACATCTGTCAGCACTACAAAGAATAGGGATAAATAAAATTCTTCCATGAGAAAAAAAGTTTCCTCTCGTTACGGGGCTACTTCCTTATTGTGGTATGTGTTGTGTGTCGCAGGGCTGTCGGGCAGCAAGCAGGGCGCCAGCCTGGCGACGGCTCCGCGCCTGCACGACGGGGAGGCGGCGGTCCGTGTCGTGGCGGCCCACGAGGGCGCAGACGCGCTGCTCGCAGTGCGCCTGGACCCGGCCGCCGGCGCGCCCACGCTCATCCAGTGGTGAGTACCGTAGTCGCCGTAAGAACAGCCGTGACAGCTGCCAGAACTGTTGCCAGGTTTCAGCTGTGAAGCTCAAACTGCTGCAGGCGAAAACTGGTTGAGCTAGGGATGGGAAGCTGTCTTGCCCAGGCTATAGCAACTACCAGGGGTGAATTTATAGCGACTCGACTGTAATACTTTATATACATCGTCTCTTGACATTATTAGTAGCCTTTAATTAAATACTGTAAGTACAGACTGTCAGGAGTAGTGCATTTACGAGCAGAAGATAGGGTCTCTAAACTTAATTTTAGGATTCAACTTCGTGACTTTTAATACACCCTTGTCTACAGAAAACTGTCCAAGAATGGCAAATATTTCAGTCGGAACGTTCTACAAAAAGATTATGTTAATTTCTAATGTATGTACGATTCCTTTCACATTAAAAACAAAACAAAGAGGTATTGCACTGAGCAAGGAAATACCACATCGCACAGCAGGTACATTAAGATCCAAGCCACCCAGGCATTTGAATATGCGATAAAGTTTTTAGTTGGTGGTAAGTTTATTAAATAATAGCAAATATAATACCTTATCTTTCTCACGAATTATATTACTGCGCTTACACGTAGAGCCCAATCTTGCAAAATTAACATAGTAGAACCCCCCCCCCCCGCCTCGCATTTTTCGTGGTTTATTTACGTTGTAAATACGAAATATGCATCGAACCCGTTGGAGACTTGCCCTTTATCTAAAATACGTTTTTATGACGAAAAGTTCGTTAAATCTGACAAAGTACGGTTAAATAAGGGGCGAATGTAAATATTAGTCTATGCTACAGGTCAGTTTAGGTCAAACTGCCACCACAATCAAATCAGGCATAGGGGCGCCCAATATCACACTTCAGTTACATGACTACGCACCTATACTTAGATTTCAAATATTTAGTATCATATTAATTTACGCTTTGCACATTTTCCTTTATTTACGCGATTATGTGAAGCTACGCGATTATCTGAAGCTATAATTTAAGTTATATAGCTACCTCTTGTAGATCCAATCTTTGGAAAATGAATAGCCCTCTATAAAAGCATACTAAGATTATCAGAGTAATTTGCGCTTCACACTTTGCATATAAGGAGCCCCTATGATAATTTGAAGCTGCAAGTAAGTAACTAATTGTTTACAGGAAATTACAGCCCTTTCTGTGGGTAACCCAAGCAATCTATTGTGAAAGCATACTTGAATTAAAACTTCTGAAAAGCAACAAAAACAATCACTGGAGTAATGGCTGTTGCAACTGCCAAAAACTGAGTAACACCAAGAAGACGTAACTGACCATACCTTCCATTTCAGTGATAAAAAAAACTTATAATCTTCGCTTCTGACGTTTCGGAAATGTTGCAGAGTATAATGCATGCCATTGTTAGGCTTTTCCATCTTCACAAAATTCTCGGAATATCATATAGTTTACGGTATTTGTCATGGACAACTTCAATGAAACAAGCGTTATTGCGTAAATAAAGAAATACATCTCTGCACACAAAACACAGCACAGTTACAGAGCATATGTAAAAATATTTACACCAGTCTTCAATCGAAAAGAAAGTCAGCGAACCATGTCGCTTTCATAACCAACGCAGAATGACTTCCCGAAACATGACACGTAATAGTACAGCGTGGGACGGCAGGGAGGGCTGTATGTGTCAGAGTGTCTCTGTGTATTCTCTATCTGATAAGTACGATCCCGGATGCTAAAGCTTCGGCACAGGGGACGAGGTAGTTAACGTTGACGTGGCGCTCTACGAATTTTGTGACGTCACTTCTTGCTGTTCTCGTTGAGGAGACATTTCGTTACGTGAAATACAACATACGTTCCGCTATAATTCGATAACGTGCTAAGTAAAGTAGACTCGATACGAAGGAAGAACTCCCCTTATGACACAAGCTGAAAGCAAGACGCCATTTGTATATGAAGTGTTCAGAAGAAGCACAAATTCGGTGAGTTTTATGTTGCATGGCCAAAAGTGTTGGCTGGGAAGTAGCTAAAATATACACTCCCGGAAACGGAAAAAAGAACACATTGACACCGGTGTGTCAGACCCACCATACTCGCTCCGGACACTGCGAGAGGGCTGTACAAGCAATGATCACACGCACGGCACAGCGGACACACCAGGAACCGCGGTGTTGACCGTCGAATGGCGCTAGCTGCGCAGCATTTGTGCACCGCCGCCGTCAGTGTCAGCCAGTTTGCCGTGGCATACGGAGCTCCATCGCAGTCTTTAACACTGGTAGCACGCCGCGACAGCGTGGACGTGAACCGTATGTGCAGTTGACGGACTTTGAGCGAGGGCGTATAGTGGGCATGCGGGAGGCCGGGTGGACGTACTGCCGAATTGCTCAACACGTGGGGCGTGAGGTCTCCACAGTACATCGATGTTGTCGCCAGTGGTCGGCGGAAGGTGCACGTGCCCGTCGACCTGGGACCGGACCGCAGCGACGCACGGATGCACGCCAAGACCGTAGGATCCTACGCAGTGCCGTTGGGCACCGCACCGCCACTTCCCAGCAAATTAGGGACACTGTTGCTCCTGGGGTATCGGCGAGGACCATTCGCAACCGTCTCCATGAAGCTGGTCTACGGTCCCGCACACCGTTAGGCCGTCTTCCGCTCACGCCCCAACATCGTGCAGCCCGCCTCCAGTGGTGTCGCGACAGGCGTGAATGGAGGGACGAATGGAGACGTGTCGTCTTCAGCGATGAGAGTCGCTTCTGCCTTGGTGCCATTGATGGTCGTATGCGTGTTTGGCGCCGTGCAGGTGAGCGCCACAATCAGCACTGCATACGACCGAGGCACACAGGGCCAACACCCGGCATCATGGTGTGGGGAGCGATCTCCTACACTGGCCGTACACCTCTGGTGATCGTCGAGGGGACACTGAATAGTGCACGGTATATCCAAACCGTCATCGAACCCATCGTTCTACCATTCCTAGATCGGCAAGGGAACTTGCTGTTCCAACAGGACAATGCACGTCCGCATGTACCCAACGTGCTCTAGAAGGTGTAAGTCAACTACCCTGGCCAACAAGATCTCCGGATCTGTCCCCTATTGAGCATGTTTGGGACTGGATGAAGCGTCGTCTCACGCGGTCTGCACGTCCAGCACGAACGCTGGTCCAACTGAGGCGCCAGGTGGAAATGGCATGGCAAGCCGTTCCACAGGACTACATCCAGCATCTCTACGATCGTCTCCATGGGAGAATAGCAGCCTGCATTGCTGCGAAAGGTGGATATACACTGTACTAGTGCCGACATTGTGCATGCTCTGTTGCCTGTGTCTATGTGCCTATGGTTCTGTCAGTGTGATCATGTGATGTATCTGACCCCAGGAATGTGTCAATAATGTTTCCCCTTTCTGGGACAATGAATTCACGGTGTTCTTATTTCAATTTCCAGGAGTGTATTATAAGAGAATAGTGATATTACAGGGCCGAATGCTGAGTAACAGAGAAAGGAGAGTGTCTCGCTCTCCAGGCAGACGCACGACCTCGCACGACCTCCCTCCCACGCCTCGTGATCGGTTATTCCGACAATGCTGGGCTATGCTGCGTCCCAGCACGCGCTCTGCACCGCCCATCCACGTCGTTCCAACAATTCAGCACGCGCGTAGCAGTTCTTGTTGCTGACCGGGACGACTGGGTATTAAATGTAAAACCTTACTGAGACGAAAAGACAGTAAATTTACTACATTGGTGTCAAAAATTTAAAGCAACAAACTGTTATTTCCCCTTCCACTCTCTAATTCACTATACAGGGTGGTCCATTGATAGTGACCGGGCCGCATATCTCACGAAATAAGCGTAAAACGAGAAACTACAAAGAACGAAACTCGTCTAGCTTGAAGGGGGAAACCAGTTGGCGCTATGGTTGGCCAGCTAGATGGCGCTGCCGTATGTCAAACGGATATCAACTGCTTTTTTTAAAATAGGAACCCCCATTTTTATTACATATTCATATATTCGTATACTACGTAAAGAAATATGAATGTTTTAGTTACACCACATTTTTCGCTTTCTGGTAGATGCCGCTGTAATTGTCACAAACGTATAAGTACGTGGTATAATGTAACATTCCGCCAGTGCAGACGGTATTTGCTTCGATACATTACCCGAGTTAAAATGGACCGTTCACCAATTGCGGAAAAGGTCGATATCGTGTTGATGAATGGCTGTTGTTATCAAAATGCCCAACGGGCGTGTGCTATGTATGCTGCTCGGTATCCTGGACGACATAATCCAAGTTTCCGGACCGTTCGCCGGATAGTTACTTTATTTAGAGGAACAGGAAGTGTTCAGCCACATGTGAAACGTCAACCACGACCTGCAACAAATGATGATGCCCAAGTAGGTGTTTTAGCTGCTGTCACGGCTAATCCGCTCAGTTGCGCGAGAATAGGGAATCTAAAAAACGTCGGTGTTGGGAATGCTACCTCAACATCGATTGCACCCGTACCATATCTCTATGCACCAGGAATTGCATGGCGACGAGTTTGAACTTCGTGTACAGTTCTGCCACTGGCCACAAGAGAAATTACGAGACAATGACAGATTTTCTGCGCGCGTTCTATTTAGCGACGAAGCGTCATTCACCAACAGCGGTATAATATGCACTATTGGGCAACGGAAAATTCACGATGGCTGCGACAAGTGGAACATCAGCAACCTTGGCGGGTTAAACTATGGTGCGGCAATATGGGAGGAAGGATAATTGGCCCCCATTTCATCGATGGCAATATAAATGGTGCAGTGTATGCTGATTTCCTACGTAATGTTCTACCGATGTTACTACAAGATGTTTCACTGCATGACTGAATGGCGATCTATTTCCGACATGACGGATGTCTGGCACATAGCTCGCATGCGGTTTAAGCGGTATTGAATAGCATATTTCGTGACAGGTGGATTGGTCGTCGAAGCACCGTACCATGGCCCGCACGTTCACCGGATCTGACGTCCCCGGATTTCTTTCTGTGGGGAAAGTTGAAGGATATTTGCTATCGTGATCCACCGACAACGCGTGACAACATGCGTCAGCGCATTGTTAATGCATGTGCGAACATTACGGAAGGGGAACTACTCGCTGTTGAGAGGAATGTCGTTACACGTATTACCAAATGCATTGAGGTTGACCGACATAATTTTGAGCATTTATTGCATTAATGTGCTATTTACGGGTAATCACGCTGTAACAGCATGCGTTCTCAGAAATGATAAGTTCACAAAGGTAAATGTATCACATTGGAACAAGAAAATAAAATTTAATTTAAAAAACCTACCTGTTACCAACTGTTCGTCTAAAATTGTTAGCCATATGTTTGTGACTATTACAGCGCCATCTGTCACAAAGCGAAAAAAGCGGTCCAACTAAAACATTCATATTTCTTTACGTACTATACGAGTATGTGATAAAAATGGGGGTTCCTATTTAAAAAACGCAGATGATATCCGTTTGACCTATGGCAGCGCCATCTAGCGGGCCAGCCATGGCGTCCTCTGCGTTTCCCCCTTCAAGCTAGACAAGTTTCGTTCTTTGTAGTTTTTTTCGTTTGGCGCTTATTTCGTGAGATATTTGACCCGGTCACGATCAATGTACCACCCTGTATAATCATACAACCTGTCAACCAGATGTCCGTACGATCGTGTTCTGCATGGAAGATGGCACTGCGGTCAACGGACAACCATGGCAACGCTGACGTCAAGTGACCTATGAAAAAAGGTGGAGTTTGCCGGATAGCCCCACATCCACAGTCGGTGTGTACACAGTCACAGACGGTACAGTATGGCGCAGGGAAGATGCCTACCGAACTCGGTGCGGTGGAGGGCCAGAGAAAGAAAGGTATCAGGACATTCGCAAAAACTGATGTGATCCGGTGGCTTGGTGTGAATCGTTTTGTTGTTTCTCGAATCTGGCACTGTATACAGGCCGAAACTGTATCCCGAAGGCCGGGACAGGGCCGACCACGTGTCACTTCAGGAGAGAGGACCGTCATTTGGCTGTAAGGGCACGACACTGCCGCTTTCGAACTGCTCGGCAACTGACATGTGAGCTCACACCATCCACTGGACGTGTTCTATCGAGCCAAACGGCGTGCGGAAAGCTTCGGCAGAGTGGCCTTTATTGTCGTAGACCTGCTGTACTTCTGACGCGTCTTCACAGAATAGAAGGTCTACAGTGGAGTTGTCAATATGCGCCGGCCGCGGTGGTCTCGCGGTTCTAGGCGCTCAGTCCGGAACCGTGCGCCTGCTACGGTCGCAGGTTCGAACCCTGCCTCGGGCATGGATGTGAGTGATGTCCTTAGGTTAGTTACGTTTAAGTAGTTCTAAGTTCTAGGGGACTAAGGACCACAGCAAGTAGAGTCCCATAGTGCTCAGAGCCATTTGAACCATTTTTTTTGTCAATATGCCACCTGGGCGGTCGAACAGTGGACGCCAACGTTGTTTACAGAGATGAGTCCCGATTTGCCGGCCGGAGTGGCCGTGCGGTTCTAGGCACTACAGTCTGGAACCGTGTGCCCGCTCGGTTGCAGGTTCGAATCCTGCCTCAGGCATGGATGTGTGTCATATCCTTACGTTAGTACTGGTTTAATTAGTTCTAAGTTCTAGGGGACTGATGACCACAGCAGTTAAGTCCCATAGTGCTCAGAGCCATTTGAACCATTTGAGTCCCGATTTAGCCTGGAGAGTGATTCCCAATGGATTCGCATCCGGAGGGAACTTGTAACACTATTTTGGGAGCAAAATATTGTGGAAAGGGACCGATATCGAGGAGGATCCCAAATGGTGTGGGCAGGGATTATGAAGCCCACTCGAACCCAGGTTCAGCAAATTGTATGTTTGAATCGGCAAAGTTTAATAGCTGTCAGGTGTCGTGACGAGATCGTGGGGCCTCATCTGCGGTTGATGCGAGGTGCTGTACGCTCAGACTTCGTACTGATGGACGATAACGCTCAACCTCACAGAGCACACGTGGTTAATGTTTTCTTGGAAACGGAAGATATTAAACGCATGGCGTGGCCTGCTCGCTCTCCCGAGTTGAACCCCATAGAGTATGTTTGGGATGCACTATGGAAATAGCTTCTATCACGTCAACCTCCACCAACCACTCTCCAAGACTACGAGCAGCTCTGCAGGAAGTATGGGCGTTATTGCCTCAACATGAGACTGGTGACATGCATGTCGAGTCGTTGTGAGGCCTGTATCGCTGCCAGACATCGTCAGCACACTAACCAGTATGTGTAAATCCGTTAAGCTGGAAACAAACGAAGAACATTTCTGTATACCGTTATGCATGTTGCAGTTTTTTTACGTTCTGTATTCTTTACATTGTTTCTACTTTACTAACACTTGTTTATAGTGTTTTGTCGCAAAATAAAAGCAACATTGCAAAATTTCCGTTTGTTGCTTTAATTTTGGGCACTAGCCTATTTTCTTGGGGCTCTATTGCGACTGACAACAATAGTTGACAGTTGGTGTTCCACGTATAAGAACATGTTGGACATTACGTAAGCAGGTCCTCTCTCCTTTTCAGTTACAGCTTCGAGAAGGAGTTGAAGGTTGAAACCTTCCCGTCTACTCTATCTCTCTCTTTCGTTATTACTCAACCTTCCCTTCTACAATAACCTATGAAACCTTCCCTTTGGATTTCTTCCTCTTGCTTAATGATAACAAATGAAATCTTCCCTTTGAATTTAATTCTCTTTCTCAATCTTCGCATACAAATTTATATGCTGCTTATTAAAAGTTGTTTTCTGATTATTTCGACGAAACATAGAATGTGTCGTCGTCGTGGCCCTCAGTCGTTACCTGCAATAACCCAAAACTACTCCTTACCTTTTTTACTGTTACTGGATCGCCATCTGACTGCTACATCGAACTGCGACATGAATATACTTACTCTGGTTTACTATACTCTATTAACTGCTGGTGGGCTTTCATAATAAGTGGCTGTATTTATTACCAAAGCTGACGTTATTCTTTAATAGCAAATCTGACGTTATTCTTTAATTGCAAAGCTGACGTTATTCTTTAATTAATTTGACTTAAATTACGTAATTCATAGTTAAACTTTTTCTTGACAACAATAAAATTTTGCAAAGTTTTACGTTGATGGTTTTTGGGATGGATTATAATCAGAAATGCACTATTGCTGGCAAAAATTACTTATATTCTGAATGAAATGATTTGACAAACGTTCAGATGGGACTTACTTTATACAATAATCATACAAATGCGGAAACATACCTTCAGTAGTCTTGAGTTCCTCAAAAAATTAATTCAATAATATTAGTTCCTCTTATGAGAGTAGTTAGCTGATGTCTCTGTACATCCGTTTATAATCACTTGTAAATCATAGCTAGTGGCTGGCAGGCACACTGCTCCTCCCAACCTCTCGCTTCAGACCTGTTACCAATTCGGTCCACATCTCGCTTACTACTGACTTCCTACGAACGCTAAAGTGCGGTCTCTCCTGTCAACAATGCTTTCTGGTGCAGACAATCCCTGCTACCATTACAAAATGTATCAATGCGCGGTCTTTCCAGCTCTTGGAGTGCAAAATTTTATGTTTATGAGCATTTAAATCACTTTACCAATCTTTGGATCACTTTTAAATCTTATGAAGACCCGACTGAATATTTGTGCAGGTTTTTTCAGACAATTCTTCACTATACATAACTGCATCATCCATTGAAAGTCTGTGGTGACTGTTAGTATTGTCTGTAAAATCATTAACATACAACACGAACGGGAACGCAACACACTGTCCTGGGGCACAACTGAAGCTAGTTCAACGTCTGTCGATGACTCTCCGTGCAAGATAACATGCTGTGGCCTCCCCACCAAGGAATCCTCCAATCAGTCACAAATCTCGCTTTGTATGTTCATACCTTAGATAATAGGCGTATGTGGGTTAAATACTTTCCGGAAGTCAAGAAACGCTGCATTTGATTGACTGCTTTGATGCCTGGCTTTCAGGCTGACGTGCGAGAAAAGCGCGACTTGGATATCACGCAATAGAAGTTTCCAGTATCCACGCTGGCCACAAAAAAAGGATGCGAAGGATATTGGAATTCTAGTTCTGTGTATCACTTCTTTTGCTCTTCTGGTAGATGGGTGTGGTCTGTGCTTTTTTCCAACCAGTGGGCACATTTTCGTATTCGACGGATCTTCGGGATTTTTTGGATTTTGTTAACTGATGAAAGTATACGAGTTTCACTTCAGGCAATGTGATGCAGGTGTCACGAATAACGTATTTCATACAAAATCGTCGACTATGACCAGAATTATGCAAATCGTGGTTGCAATACTGTATTTCGGCTCATCTGTTCCTCTATTAACAGTGTATGTGTAAGTGTTACCGATCTATTTCCAATTTTATCAAAAATCTAGAAGCCGTTTTAGGTAAACGGCTTTTAGATTTTTGGATAATGGTCGTTTGGTACAAGTTCTTTTATCGACCGACAGTTCTCTTCATCCAGTTCACATTAAATCGTCTGATGCAATATTCAGTTACATAAAATGTCATTGCTGCATTTTGTTTGCTCTTACTTCTAAATTCATTTCTTTACTTACTATAACTTGGATTATTAAGATTAACAAGCTGTCGTATAAACATGCTGATTCAAATAGTTTATATGTGGTACTTAAAAAGGAACATTTGCAGGCGCAGAATTACTTACTTGTTATTCTGGAACTGTTACTACCTGCCCGTCTGCAACAGAATGAAAAAACTACAGGTACGTGCCTCTGATGATTCAGAACCCCATACGCGATGGAAATTTGTACGTTTTGATGGTGGCAAACAAGCAATGCCTTTTGTACGGAAAACTTCTATCTTCTTAACACTTCACACCAACAAGAGCTTCACTGAAAAAATCAACCCACGCCTCGAAGCAACGAACACCATACTTCGTCAGTACGGTAACATTACACAATCTGACTGATAGCAGTACCAGCGCATTTTCCACACGTGTACACAGAGGGTAGGAGTGCTTTATGACCACCACAAAAAAATTGAAGAAAATACAAATTTGGATAATTGTCATAGAATTTTATCCACAATATACTTTTTAAAGATATACAGGGCGCTATTTTCCACCGTGTACAAACTCTAGGGATTGATCGATGAGAGGATACGGAACAGTAAAGGTCCAACGATCTTAGGTGCGGAATTGCATGGTTTGCATGCTAGAGACCATTTATTCAATCACACTTTGTTACAGAGACTACGGTCTCAGACGCGCTGTACCATGCAGCCACGGTTACAGTATGCATGGAAGATGAGCCAGTGATGATTCCAAGGGTTATGTGGTTGCTACACGATGGTGTTCTAGCCCACTCGGCCGTTAACGTCCGGACGCATCTTCATCGAGTCTCACCAAGTCGATGGACCGGACGAAGGGGTCCAGTTGCGTGGCCTGTTCGTTCACTGGATCTCAATCCGTGCGATTTCTTGTTATTGGGCCATCTCAAAAGTGTGAGCCCATTCCAGATGTGGAGACACGGAGCAGCGTATTCGTGCTGCCTTTGACACTGTTCGGATGCAGCCTGGCCGGTGTGAACGTGTGAGATCGAACATGCTATGGCGCGTACACGCATGCGTAGAAGCAAATGGAAAACATTTTTCAAGACATCCGGTAATTGTAACTGCATGCTACAGCGCATATTAGACCGCAGTCTCTGTAACAATGTATGATTGAATAAATGGTCTCTAGCGTGGAAACCACGCATTGCCGGACGTAGGTTAATTAGACCTCTTTATCCTCTCATCGATCAGTCCCTATAGTTCGTACACAGTAGAAAAATTACCCTGCATAGATGTGTAAAAAGCGTCTAGAACTTGAAAATATGAATGAAATTTGTTGCAGAAAGTCACATTTACTACTAAGACTTACTTCTTTGGGTTACGTTACTGAAAAATACAAGACGGCTATGGAATCTGCTGTATGATATCATTAAAAACGCCAAATATTTTCTTTTAAATTTTTAAAATACAAGTGTGGATAAAGTACCCCGCCACCTTGGTATAGTGTGGATGTTACAGCGTCCTGTGATGTTTACAGACCACAGTGCAGCACTTAGAACACCGTCGGTTTAATTATAGCCACCTGGTACGTCACAAATGCCTTCACTAACTACTATTTCCAGAGAATGCTGAATGGTCTCACTTTACTTGTCGTCTCTACGCTTATTTCCCTTTCTGTAAACTTCGTCTTCCACCACTGCATTTTATTTATTTACACAATTTGTAGCGATTTTGCATGTAGAACAGCTTACATCTCTCCTTCGTCGAGAATCCACAGACAAGACGTTCCTTCTGTCTGGAATCCATTACTCTTCCGCAAGGGGTAAAATGCAATTTTGTCATATGTAGACGTGGTTGGAGAACGTGGCTGTTGTATAAAATTGTTGGTGGTGAACAGTTGTTCACACACCATTCAATGCAAAACAAATGAGACCACTGCAGAAGCCAAACTTAAATATACTGCTATTCCGTAAATAGACCCAATATCATATCAAACTGCAAACGTATTTAAAAAGAAGAATATTAATATCGACTTCTCTGCTAACAATAAATTACAGCAAAAAGTGATCCGTGATGTAAATCTTTCCAAGGCCTCCTACAGAAAATCAGGAATGTACAAGCTCCAATGTGATTAATGCCCAAAATGCTACATTGGTCAGACAGGCAGAGGTTTTGAGATTAGATACAAAGAACACTTCGATGCCTTAAGGCTTGGAAACTTGAATAAATCTACATTTGCAGCCCACACTGCAGAAGAAAACCGTTCAGTGACAAACACTGTAAGCAATTTGAAAATATTACATTTAGCAGAAAACGGCACCAGAGGAAATTGAACACAAACACACACACACACACACACACACACACACACACACACACAAACAAAAACTTCCCCTGATAACATCCTTAATGAGCAGACTGAATTGACTAAAACTCCTTTCCTGAAAAACTTTCAGAAAGTACATGCTGTGCTCCAATATAAATAATATTTGTGCACGTATCCGCAGATTAAGTACCAAATCTTGTAATACTGGACCTACCTACAATAGTATTATTTACGGCACTAAATTCTTATGTATCATCATCATTGATGTTCAAATAGCAGATAAGAACTTACACACTCCTTGCCCACACTTGTATCTCTGTCGTAGTATAAAATAAGTCTGTAATGCCGTAATTCACAAAATTCCATGTACTTATTGTTTTTGACTGCATTTAATGCTCTAGATTTAAAGCAAACACTATTTCAATATAACGAAACAGTAATTTACGCGTCTTCTCCACCCTTCCACCCCCCCCCCCCTCCCCCCACCCAAAAATTATGCTATATCTTTGCACCATTGCATTGTAGCATCTTTGACACTCAAGTATTTTGCTAACTATGTATTTGTTTAAGTATTCTATAAATCGAAACATTTTGTTACCTAACGGAAGTGCAATGGAACGTTCGTGACTGAAAATACAAACATGCTTGAGAAAGTATTTAATTCCAAGAAAACTGTCAGTGCAATTGCGCCAGATGGATATTTCACCTAAGTTGGATTCCAACACAAATATATTGCGCAACCAATTTAGTTACGCGTTTATAATTTGTAAATTATTGTTTATCCTTGGGTAACTTACAGGAAACCAATGTATAATCTGAATTGATGAAAACATGAAAAACCTGTGTGGTGATTAAGTGTAAAAAATTCGAAACCGGTAACGGTGCTTTTTGATTAAAGTAGCCTAAAATCAATTTGTGGCTGGTTGCTGTACGCTATCAACAAAGGACCAATATATTTTGAAACATTGGTCGAGGGGAAGAGTCATTGTGATTACAAGCGCAGTAGTTATGACCATTTTTGCATGAATTTTGTCAGAGCCTTCGCAATTCCTACTGTCGCATTAACGGCGATTCATATGGAAGAAAGACACGAGATGATAAAATTACAGCACAAAAAAATCACATACCCAGTCCTAATCAATAAAAGGAGAGCGGTATGCAACGTACCAGTACATGATCGCAGTCTAAACTTTGTAATTGTTAGTCACTCCCAAGCGGAAATAGCTCAACCGATGCGGATAAATATTTAAGTTCTTAAAGATTTATTGTTTTGGCCAGCCCACTTGACGTCGGGAAGCCATATGCACTCTCAATGTTACTCCCTGTTGTAACAAAAATTCTACAGATTTCCTGTTTACATCTTGGTTATAAAATACGGAGACCCTCTCCTGTGCCAGCTGTTTGTTTCAGAAAGCAATTAATTACTTTAAACTGTTGCAGTGACAAGCATGCCACAGCAAGTAAACACGAACGTGTACGTCATGTTCATATGCGTGTGTCTTTCTTTTGTATCCGTTTCCTCTGGCCTCCTGCCAATAGTATCACGTCCGACCATATACGTTACAACTGTCCTCTCTCATCCCACTATTATCGCATGGCTGAAATTCGAATTCATGTTCTGTCTCCCAGGATTTTTACTGTTATCTGCTAACGACTTCACTGGACTAGGAGAGCAGCAGCGACCTTTTTTTGGTCTAAAGATATATGTGAATCAGGACACTACGATCAAATCTATGGAATCACAGCTGATGTACTAGGGAGTACCCCCCCACCCCACCCCCAAAACAAAAAAATACCGAATAACCTGTCTGTGGGCGGAGCTTGTGTAGTACGCATTTCTGCCGCTAGGAGTGTATTGAGCAGCTCATTGCAAGCTTGATGTCACCTGTGTTGTCGATCTTGCTTGTCCTGTTCGTCTGCAATGGTTATTTTTGCTAGCGCTGTTTGTCCCCCAGGTCTGACTGTCAATCAAATTTTTTATTTGGAAGTTTTAAGAAGACTCCGCAACAATGTTCGTAGACTGGTTCTACCACCACGATACCGCACCTGCACACACAGCCATCTCTGACAGTTTTTTGCTAAAAAATGGCGTGGTTCCGTGCTCCACCCACCTTACCCGCCTGCCCTGGCTCGGAGCGACTTCTTCTTATTTCCACTCATGAAACGGGGTGTGAAGGGACACATATTTGACAACATTGAAGAAGTCAAGAAAAAATACAAGGGAGAAACTGTCAGCCATTTCTGAAGATGACTACAAAAAATGTTTCGAACAATGGAGGCACCGGTGGCACAAATGTACCAGCTGTAGTGGAGACTATTTTAAAGGGAATAAGGTCGTTTTGTAAACAATTTGAACATATATATCTTTTAAAAGTGACTCTGGTTTTCTTTGGGTACCCACTCGCAAATCTGGAGAATGGGACTGGATCTGTGCACAAAGCTGTATCGAGGTGATCCTTCACCCCTGGCCTAGTCACATTTTCTAATTTTACAAGCAGATTTAGTAAAAAAATAAGTCGTTGTCGCTATGGTCTTCGGTCCAAAGACTGGTTTGATGTAGCTCTCCACGCTAGACTATCCTATGCAAATCTCTTCATTCTAAATGACTGCTGCAACATACATCAGTTTCGACGCACTTCTGTATTCATCCTTTGGTCTCCATCTACAATTTAACCCCTGCCTCTCCCCATATCCTTCCAGTACTAAACCGATAAATCCTTGATGCCTCAAAAGGTATCCTACCAACTGATGCCTTCTTTTCATGTAAACAAATCCACCACCATTATCGAGCCACCATCACCTTGCACAATGTCTTGTTGACAGCCTCTGTCCATGGCTTCGTGGGGTCGGTGCCACACTCGAACCCTGGCATAGCTGCCTACCTTAACACGTTAGAAGTGTAACGGCTACTCTCCAAATTACTGGCTATGTGGAACATCACGCGAGGTGCAGGGCCCGTATGACGATAAGGAATGCGATCTGGAAGAGTGCAAAAGTCTGTACTCAATTCAATTGAATTTATTACCACGAATTCTGGATCTGTTGCCTGGAAACTCTGAACAGCTTCTATTCAATAATCGTGGTGACATAAAATGTTATATATACAATCCTGGAAATTGAAATAAGAACACCGTGAATTCATTGTTCCAGGAAGGGGAAACTTTATTGACACATTCCTGGTGTCAGATACATCACATGATCACACTGACAGAACCACAGGCACATAGACACAGGCAACAGAGCATGCACAATGTCGGCCGGTCTAAGAATGGTAGAACGATGGGTTCGATGACGGTTTGGATGTACCGTGCACTATTCAGTGTCCCCTCGACGATCACCAGAGGTGTACAGCCAGTGTAGGAGATCGCTCTCCACACCATGATGCCGGGTGTTGGCCCTGTGTCCCTCGGTCGTATGAAGTCCTGATTGTGGCGCTCACCTGCACGGCGCCAAACACGCATACGACCATCATTGGCACCAAGGCAGAAGCGACTCTCATCGCTGAAGACGACACGTCTCCATTCGTCCCTCCATTCACGCCTGTCGCGACACCACTGGAGGCGGGCTACACGATGTTGGGGCGTGAGCGGAAGACGGCCTAACGGTGTGCGGGACCGTAGCCCAGCTTCATGGAGACGGTTGCGAATGGTCCTCGCTGACACCCCAGGAGCAACAGTGTCCCTGATTTGCTGGGAAGTGGCGGTGCGGTCCCCTACGGCAGTGTGTAGGATCCTACGGTCTTGGCGTACACCCGTGCGTCGCTGCGGTCCGGTCCCAGGTCGACGGGCACGTGCACCTTCCGCCGATCACTGGCGACAACATCGATGTACTGTGGAGACCTCACACCCCACGTGTTGAGCAATTCGGCGGTACGTCCACCCGGCCTCCCGCATGCCCACTATACGCCCTCGCTCAAAGTCCGTCAACTGCACATACGGTTCACGTCCACGCTGTCGCGGCATGCTACCAGTGTTAAAGACTGCGATGGAGCTCCGTATGCCACGGCAAACTGGCTGACACTGACGGCGGCGGTGCACAAATGCTGCGCAGCTAGCGCCATTCGACGGCCAACACCGCGGTTCCTGGTCCGTGCGCTGTGCCGTGCGTGTGATCATTGGTTGTACAGCCCTCTCGCAGAGTCCGGAGCAAGTATGGTGGGTCTGACACACCGGTGTCAATGTGTTCTTTTTTCCATTTCCAGGAGTGTATATATATATATATATATATATATATATATATATATATACCTGGCTCTAAAAGTGTTTTTGCCGCGCTATGGTACAGCGCCCACACTAGAATGTGCGTGCCTCGGCAATTCTAAAGACTACGCATACCCTTGTGGGTTACCATAAACATTCGTTATTTTGGTATCCAGACGTGCACTGAATCTTACAGACTGGAAGTTAAGCAGTTGCTAGATATTCTATGCGCAATCATGTTGACTGCAGCCCTCACATTTTCGTCACAATTGTTTGCGGTTCACAGACTAATTGTGTGCAGTCTCTCGTTACTTGACAAAGGGGGGTAACTGATAACGACATGATCAGCGGTACCTTCCTCTCCACATTCGGAGATGATGTGTAACTACATACCACCCGATTCAGATGTTAGGGATATGGAGCGTGATCCATGAAAATGTGCACGATACCTCTAGCAGGGGTAGTGTCACGCAGTTTCAGCCTGTTACTGGTACTTGGGGATATGCTGTAAACCCGCCTTGCAGCGCTTATAGTGCCCCAGTCAGACGACCATTCGTCTAACTTCCAGGCTCGAAATGCCTTTTATCAGTAATATGACTTCGTGTGACCGCATGCTCGCGATAATATTGTTGACTCCCCAACCAATATAGCGTTGCCCTGTAACGTACATGCGTCGGGCGTATGCTCACAGGTTCCAGTAAACCCTCGACAGGTGTAGTGCGGTAGCCTCAGAAGGACGCTCCGCTGAATTTTTGTTTTGTTTTGTTGCTGCCTGCTCGAAGGCCGCGCGTCCAGATGCTGGCAGCGAAGTCCACAGAGTCATTGAAGATTGCCTCTCGGTATGACCGCACCACATGCAACGGTAATTTATAGTCACCGGTGGCAGGACTGAGGCGCCGCACACGGACAGCAGAATGCCGGCAACAGCGCCTGTGTCCAGCGTTGGACTTGCTATGAGCACTGGCCGCGCTCATCCTTCCCAACTCCGGCAACACTTGTCGCCGTGCAGACAGTTCGTGGTGCACCAGACTACCGTGTCTGGCGGCAGTCGCACGTGGCCGCTGAGATCCTGTACATCACTGAGTATGGCCCTCCTGAACGCTTGGTGGCTTATTGGGATCACGACCAACGAGAGCATCGACATAGAGAAACGATGAATCGCAGTCTCGACAGGTTAGGAACTTGCTGCTGTCGAATTTCGGCGTTCGTCCTAGTCATATGACGCGATTTCTGTAATAGAAACCCACTGCGTAATCTTACCTTATACAGAGCGTCCCACAAATGTTGCTACAGACTTTGAGTGATTGTAGAGTGTGTCTTGAGGAGCAAATCGAGGACGGGCAGTGGTACACAGCGTCGCAGTTAATGGCGCTGGCGGCTGCCACCAGACCACCACTTGGCAGCAAACGTTACTGACTGGTCGTAGGAGGAACGTCTGTCAGTGTTATTTGTTACTCAGAATTCGCGACTGACTGCTAAGGTCGTCAGTGTATAAGACAGAGCTAAGTGCCGTCAACTGTGAATGCGACGCTCTGTTGCCTCGGTGGATGACGGTTTTGAACACGGGTTTCCATCTGGAGTGTATTTTTCTCCTTTGTACTGAAAAGTACTGAAGATTCTACAAGGTTCCAGGAGCAAAACAAACTGCGGATGGAAGCACATGTCCGAAATCGTCATCGGCCGAGGCAACAGAGGATCGCAGCAACTAGCTCCAACAGCGATTCATTGAATATCAAACAACGGCCCGTCAACGTTCGAAGTCAGATTCCCTGTCGAAGGGCTGACCTGGTGGCATCATTAACTTGTCTCAATGTCTGGACGCGGGTTCCTATCCTCAGTTTGTTCCTCACGGCAACATATACACTGAATCGCCAAAGAAACTGGTATAGGCATGCGTATTCAAATACAGAGATATGTAAACAGGCAGAATATGGTGATGCGGTCGGTAAAGCATATATAAGACGTCCGGTGCAGCTGTTATATCGGTTATTGCTGCTACAATGGCAGATTATCAATATTTATGTGAGTTTGAACGTGGTGTTACAGTTAGTGCACGAGCGATGACACAAAGTATTTCCGAGGTAGCGATGAAGTGGGGATTTTCCCATACGTCCATTTCACGAGTGTACCGTGAATATCAGGAATGAGTAAAACATCAAATCTCCGACATTGCTGCAGCCGGAAAAAAATCCTGCAAGAACGAGACCAAAGACGACTGAAGAGGATCGTTCAACGTGACAGAAGTGCAGCACTTCCGCAGATTGCTGCAGATTTCAATGCTGGGCCATCAACAAGTGTCAGCGTGCGAAACATTCACCGAAACATCATCGATATGGCCTTTGGGAGCCGAAGGCCTACTCGTGTAAGCTTGATGATTGCACCACACAAAGCTTTATGCCTCTTCTGGGCCCGTCAACACCGACTTGACTGAAAACATGTTACCTAGTCGGACGAGTCTCGTTTCAAATTGTATTGAGCGGATGGACGTGTACGGGTATGGAGACAACTGCAGTGTTGGCAGAAGAGCCAACACCGTGTTACTAGAGGAGGCCGAAATGCACGCGTTTTAGCTCACGCAGGCTGGCGTGAGGAGAGAAGAACTATACTGACGTGAGGCCTGGAACATGACAAGGATATAGAATTCAGAAAGCGGACAGAAATAGTTTGATACTTAACTTTAATCCATTAATGATGAACGTCGCTCTTGACGGTACATGATTCACAATATTATCTGTTAGCTACTGAATATGGCGCCTTGCTAGGTCGTAGCAAATGTCCTCTCGGCAAATGAGAGCGTATGTAGTCAGTGAACCATCGCTAGCAAAGTCGGCTGTACAACTGGGCTAGGGAGTCGCTCTAGACCTGCCGTGTAGCGGCGCTCGGTCTGCAATCACTGATAGTGGCGACACGCGGGTCCGACGTATACTAACGGACCGCGGCCGATTTAAAGGCTACCACCTAGCAACTGTGATGTCTGGCGGTGACACCACAACAACCTCATGAATCCATGGCCCTTGTATGTCAACAGGGAACTTTTCAAGCCGGTGAAGGCTCTGTATTTTATGAGGAAGTGTGCAGTTGGAATGATATAAGACCCGTGATTCGTCTAGATACGGCTCTGAGAGGTGACATGTACGTAAGTATCCCGTCTGATCACCTGCATCCATTCATGCCCATTGTACATTCCGACGGACTTGGGCAATTCCAGCAGGACAATGCGACACTCCACACATCCAGGATTGCTACAGAAAGGCTCCAGGAACACTCTTCTGAGTTTAAACACTTCCTCTGGCCACTAGAATCCACAGGCATGTATATTATTGAGCATATCTGGGATACCTTGCAACATGCTGTTCAGAAGATATCTCCACCACCTCGTACTCTTAGGGATTTATGGACAGCCCTGCAGGATTCATGCTGTCAGTACCCTCCAGCTCTACTTCAGACATTAGTCGAATGCATAGCACGTCGTTTTGCGGCACTTCTGCTTGCTCGAGTGGGCTAGGCATGTGTATCAGTTTATTTGGCTCTTCAGTGTACAGCCCCTCGAAATTTGTCGCAGCGGTTCTGAGATATCCTGTATACAGAATGCAGGTGACTCCTACCTAGCTGGTACGGTTGCACTGAAACGATAATCATTTGGATACTCATATGCTGCATGCAAATTGGAGGTTTGTTGCATATTTCGTCATGGCGTTGCAGTTTTACTGGTCATCGGCATTTGTTAATAACAATAGTATGTTACGGTAAATATGTTCTACTAATATAGCAGACAAAGTCCAATTGAACTCTTTCGCACCATAGAGATACCTGTTGTGTACAGAACAATCTTCTCTTGTCTCTGAAATTGGTAGTGATTCCCGCTGGAGCACAGTGTGAGACGTGAGAGGTGGCTCATATTGTGCCGGCGGCGGCGGCGGCAGCGGCAGCGGAGCACCTGCGCGGGCATTTGTCGCGGGGCGGCGCGCCGGCAGGCGGAATCAAAAACGACAGCGCAGCGCCGCGGCGTGGCGCGGCTTCGTCCTCCGCTCCTCCCCGCCAGAAATAGCCGTCGCCGGAATTCTTGCTCGGCCCTCGAGGCTGCGAGGCGTTCTCTCCTCCCGTGCTCCCGACCTGCTTCGTTAGCGGGAGCACAGTGGAACAGCCGGCCCACGCACTTCTCGTTGCGTAATTCGTAATACCCTGCCCAGAGGTGCATTGCGTAATTTTACGGCAATGTCTGGCCGCAATAGCGTTTCCAGCAACATTGCGGCAATGTAGCTCAGTACACAGTAATATTGTGCAACTGTCAGGCAATATTCCTGATGGAGCAGACAGATAGTTGACGATGTGTTGCCGAGGTGTTGCCGGTATTCTTCGCCGAGGGTGGAGAATATTTCGTGTTCGTCGTGCTATATCTACCTCCGTCATTGTCTGTGAGTGCTTCCCTCTCACTCTCAGCCTTGCTTCCTCTTTCTCACGCGGGCAGCGCTGCAGTGACAAGTCACGTGACCTGAGACGTGAAATAATATCGCTCCAGTCCAAAAAATCGCGGGCAAAAGCAGAGGAACTCGATTGTTTTGTTGTCTACAGGAATCTAGAAGAGGGACAGAACTCCTGCAGCGACAGAGCAGCGCTGCTGCACGCGGTAGTGTGATGTCGTCATACGACCACACCATCGCCTGAGAGATCGATCCGCCGCATGCGATGCTCTCGATAAACGCAACAGAAGAACGGCTGTGCTAGCCAAAGAGTACACAGCCAGTCGCAGAACTTAGCTCGCCGCGAGGCGCCGCTAGGCCACTTCATGTGTAGGAGGAGAGTAGTGCAGTTGTGCCAATCTACAGTTCGTAGTCGCGCTCAGTCATCAGCGAGCGCTGATGTTAGTCAGTCATCTTCTGCAGCTCAGGCATTGCTGCCACAAGTATTTGTAGCCCAGTTGTAAAGTTTCGTAATAGTTCTCCAGTACAGTCAACGGTACTAAGTTGGCAGCGCCGGCCGCGGTGGTCTCGCGGTTCTAGGCGCGCAGTCCGGAACCGTGCGACTGCTACGGTCGCAGGTTCGAATCCTGCCTCGTGCATAGATGTGTGTGATGTCCTTAGGTTAGTTAGGTTTAAGTAATTCTAAGTTCTAGTGAACTGATGACCACAGCAGTTGAGTCCCATAGTGCTCAGAGCCATTTGAACCATTTTTTTTAAGTTGGCAGTTATAAATAATTCTACGTCCTGTCATCTCGGCAGCCTAGTTAGTCTTCAAATTCACCGGATTCGACATTCAAGATTACGGGAGATTAATTCGTAACTGCAAGATTTGTGATTTGTAAATTATGTCATTCTACAGACGCCTAGTCAAGTCACGTCTTCTGTAATTGTCAACCAACAAATCATGGACTACAACAAAGTTAAGTAATAAATACTTTCTTATTCGGTACTCTTGCTAATTAGTTGTGTTTTCCTGTTGTAGCTACCAAGCGGTCTTGGCATAGTAGAGCCCACTTTTCCACCTCCTTGGCTACCTCATATTTGCTACCTTATGTTCATGGACTCTGTTATGGTGGAAGATCGAGAGCCATCACGTAGCAGTCAGCATGCACCAGGAGGTTTCAGTAAAATACGAAGTATAAGCAGTACTCAAGGAGCGAAAACACCGTCGCCGCTAGCGCTGACGGCCACCGCCATGAGATTTCAGTCACTGCTGGAGCACTGGTTATTCTTCGTGTTTTACTGTCCCTGTCAATAAATACTAGTAAAACCTGTAATGCAATAGACTAATTCGGGAGCGTTCCATCGAATGGACACGAAATATTTCTCTTTCAAAATAATCTTGTTCGTTACGGGAAACAAACCGATAGTTTCCGTCCACAATGGGCGTCTTATGAAAGACAATACGACCAGTATTAGTTTGGGCTGACTCCAGGCACACACTACCAAAGCGAAATAGCAAATATCTGCCGAAACACCAGTGAAAGTGCGTCTGGCGACTCTTAGGCGGTGCACTCTACACAAAAAGCTTCTTATACAAGAAATTTAGAATGTTTAGAGAACATAAATGGAAACACTTCTTTACGAGACAAAAATATCGTAAGTGCGCCAGTTTCCTCACAGGAATCTATGTAGGTTCTGACGCCAGTGATGATCAGAGACGGTGTTGAAACTGCCGTGTGATCAATATTGTTCCAGAAATATTGCTGAAAATGAAAAAAAGAATTTACAACGCCTAAAAACAATCAACCTTTACGAATAATGGCTGCAGCTTCAGCCAAACGAGCTGAACATTATTCGCACACTGCGAGGTGTACCAGTTTGCCAACGGTCTGGTGTAAGGGTTCCTCTCTCACGAAGACGGCCTCCGAGTCTTTGAAATGTGGCATGATTCGGTAACCTCTCACTGGAACTCGTCGTGGATACGAGTGCGTTGCTACTGACTCTTGTATTGTGCCTTCTCACAAATGAGACGCATGTCAGCTAACTCGGTAAGTTAAATCAGCCATCAAGTATCTGTAAACATAAATAATACTTTCCATGTAGCCGGCTGGTGTGGCCGAGCGGTTTTAGGCGCTTCAGTCTGGAACCGCGCGACCGCTAGGGTCGCTGGTTTGAATCCTGCCTCGCGCATGGATGTGTGGGATGTCCTTAGGTTAGTTAGGTTGAAGTAGTTCTACGTTCTAAGGGACTGATGACCTCAGATGTTAAGTCTCATAGTGCTCAGAGCCATTTGAATCTTCCATGTAAACACAACATAAACAACAATAACGCAACACTTTATCCAGGGTGGTGAAAACTGTTAACAATAGTGAAAACTTACCTTTATTAAAAGTAAGATATAATTATGCTGAAAATCAGATTCCAATGTCAACGGCTGCATACGAATCAGTCAAAACACCTGTGAACGCTGAAATTTAAGGGACCCCTAGCGGGGAAGTCGCGCACCTGTGAACTTCGTGTGACATAAGAAAAATTGTTTCCTTTTACCTCCTCTAATGACTCTACAAATTCATGCACGTAGTTTTATCTACCCTCTACGAAGACCGCAATCTGAAAATGGACATTTCCGCTGCTACTGTCTTACTGGATCTGAACTAGCGAATCATACTTATGTTCTACATAGGTTATTAAGACTTCTGAAGTATTTTGACGCTTCATAAAATAAGTACTCCTGTTCCTAGGTAACAACTTTCTAACTTCCCTTTCCCTACTACGCTATCTGTATACAGCGCTTTTCATGACCCATAACTGTGCTCCAAGATGCATCACAAATAGGAAAGTAATAGTTGTCTCGTTGCACGTGTGATCACGTAAACATTTGGTTGTTATTTCAAACTAATTTAATGAGGTCCTCGAGTCCTTCCTCAAAAGCGTTGCAAACGTCTGGTACCAAAGCACGTATCGATGAGAAGTACGCAATAAAAATGTATATTAGACTACTGGCCATTAAAATTGCTACACCAAGAAGAAATGCAGGTGATAAACGGGTATTCACTGGACAAATATGTTATACTAGAACTGACATGTGATACATTTTCACGCAATTTGCGTGTAAAGATTCTGAGAAATCAGTACCCAGAACAACCACCTCTGGCCGTAATAACGGCCTTGATACGCCTGGGCATTGAGTCAAACAGAGCTTGGATGGTGTGTACAGGTACAGCTGCCCATTGATGTGTGTGATGTCCTTAGGTTAGTTAGGTTTAACTAGTTCTAAGTGCTAGGGGAATAATGACCTCAGAAGTTGAGTCCCATAGTGCTCAGAGCCATTTGAACCATTTTTGAACAGCTGCCCATGCAGCTTCAACATGATACCACAGTTCATCAAGAGCAGTGACTGGCTCATTGTGACGAGCCAGTTGCTCGGCCCCCATTGACCAGACTTTTCAATTGGTGAGAGGTCTGAAGAATGTGCTGACCAGGGCAGGCGTCCGACTTGATTGTGGCCGCACGACGGGAGTTAATAGACACTGAACGCGAAATGGTAGTTGGAGCTACCATTTTTGAGCCATTCGATTTCGGTAATCGTTATCGAATTCAATATCCCAAGAATCCACAGTGTCAAGAATGCGCCTTCACTTAACGATCGAGAGCAGCGGCATTTGTGTAGGATTGTCAGTGCTAACAGACGAGCAACACGGCGTGAAATAACCGCAAAAGTCAATGTGGGACGTACGACGAACGTATCCGTTGGGACAATGCGGCGAAATTTCTCGTTAACTGGTTATGACAGCAGACGTCCGACGCGAGTGCCTTTGCTACCAGCACGACATTACTTGCAGCGCTTTCCCTGGGCTGGTGACCATATTGATTGGACACTAGACGTCTGTGAAACGGTAGCCTGGTCCTATGAGTCCCGATTTCAGTTGGTTAGCACTGATGGTAGGGATCAGGTGTGGCATAGACCCTGTAACACGCCCGGGAGTACGAATGGGTGGGGTACTTTAAACTGACTTCTCGTTTCGTGACCGTGCGCCCTGTCCACGCCACGTACCTGGTAATCCCGCGGCGGTCGTTTCGTCCTGCTCCACACTGCTACTGGCTTGCCTGAAATTGTCTATCGAATTATGCAAGCGGGGTTAGGGGAGCCACTCAACGTTAAAACACAACACTGGTCGACGTCTGGTATTAACATCTTTATTCTGAGACGATATGGAAACCACAGGTTGCACTGTTTACACTGTAAGAAGGTCGCAGTTCGTAATAATAGATGGCAAATCATCGAGTAAAACTGAAGTGATATCAGGTGTTCCCCAGGGAAGCGTTCTGGGACCTCTACTGTTCCTGATCTATATAAATGACCTGGGTGACAATCTGAGCAGTTCTCTTAGACTGTTCGCAGATGATGCTGTAATTTGCCGTCTAGTAAGGTCATCTGAAGAACAGTATCAGTTGCAAAGCGATTTAGAAAAGATTGCTGTATGGTGTGTCAGGTGGCAGTTGACGCTAAATAACGAAAAGTGTGAGATGATCCACATGAGTTCCAAAAGAAATCCGTTGGAATTCGATTACTCGATAAATAGTACAATTCTCAAGGCTGTCAATTCAACTAAGTACCTGGGTGTTAAAATTACGAACAACTTCAGTTGGAAGGAGCACATAGATAATATTGTCGGGAAGGCGAGCCAAAGGTTGCGTTTCATTGGCAGGACACTTAGAAGATGCAACAGGTCCACTAAAGAGACAGCTTACACTACACTCGTTCGTCCTCTGTTAGAATATTGCTGCGCGGTGTGGGATCCTTACCAGGTGGGATTGACGGAGGACATCGAAAGGGTGCAAAAAAGGGCAGCTCGTTTTGTATTATCACGTAATAGGGGAGAGAGTGTGGCAGATATGATACACGAGTTGGGATGGAAGTCATTACAGCATAGACGTTTTTCGTCATGGCGAGACCTTTTTACGAAATTTCAGTCACCAACTTTCTCTTCCGAATGCGAAAATATTTTGTTGAGCCCAACCTACATAGGTAGGAATGATCATCAAAATAAAATAAGAGAAATCAGAGCTCGAACAGAAAGGTTTAGGTGTTCGTTTTTCCCGCTTGCTGTTCGGGAGTGGAATAGTAGAGAGATAGTATGATTGTGGTTCGATGAACCCTCTGCCAAGCACTTAAATGTGAATTGCAGAGTAGTCATGTAGATGTAGATGTAGATGTAAGTCGTAAATGTTTATCCCAACTGACAGTCTTGATGACTATCTGTCCACTTGGACGAGCGTACGCGTACCGAACACGGCGCTGATGATCGTTGATGATGCGGAAGCCGAATGGTCGCACGTTATGTTCTTAACGCAGGCATTTGGTACCAGCCCTCCTTGACACTAGTAATGATATAAAACCGATTATAGACTTAATTATTCAGTTCTCTGTTGTACGAGCGTGCGCGTGACCGTCGCGGCGCGGCTGATTGTTGATAATGCGGAACGCGATGACCGAACGCACGTCCTCACACTCGCTACTAGACACTGGAACTTGTTTGCACTCTTTTGTGGTAACTAATTTCTACTGATTCACATTAGTTCGTTCTGAGAGACCGAACACGGCGCAGATGACTGATATTGTAGGGTACGACACGCAACGAGAGGACACACAAATACGTTATCAGCGGCACTGCTCATTTTTAAATTACTTCTTGACGCACTTTCCTCAGAATCATTTGGATATTTTATCACTTTACTGTAATAGCACTTGTAGCACCACTTCAACTTCCATACTAAGAATGCCTCTCACATGCAGAGCTATACAATAGACAACATAACATTCTTGAGTTTCTCCCGGCGTATTTGATAATCAAAATATCCACGGGTGCACTGCCGGTCTATAGTGTCCAACGGGCACAATATTTCGGCGATCCAACATGTCACCATCATCAGGTGAACTGACGGACTGAGCTCCTGTGAACGCGCCGGCACGGAGATCGTACGCTATGGCTGCTCAGGGGGAACTGGGTTCGGTCGCGGCGGCGGCCGATTTAAATACCCTCCGCCCGCGGCGCGCTCCCTCCGCCTTCCGTGCCCCGCGCCACGGTAGCGACCGAACCCAGTTCCCCCTGAGCAGCCATAGCGTACGGATCTCCGTGCCGGCGCGTTCACAGGAGCTCTGTCCGTCAGTTCACCTGATGATGGCGACATGTTTGATCGCCGAAATATTGTGCCCGTTGGACACTATAGACCGGCAGTGCACCCGTGGATATTTTGATTGACAACATAACAGTTTCGTGTCCCGTGCACGACTCACTACAGACGCGGCTGCCCGCAAAGATACTCCACAACTAAGCCAGCGATATGACAACGCGGTTACAACCCTACGAAGCCATGGACCCAATTTGTCAAGAAGGCACTGCGCAAGCAGTTGGTGCCTCCATAATGGTGTGGACTGGATCCTCTGGTCCAACTGAACCGGTCATTGACTGGAAACATGTTCGTTTATATGGAGACCATTTGCAGCTATTCACGGACTTCATGTTCCCATACAACGATGGAATCCTTACGAGTGACAATGCGCCTCTTGAATAGGCCACAGTTTTCGTGATCGGTTTGGAGAACATATTGGACAGTCGCGTGAATGGTTTGGCCACTCAGATCGCACAACACAAATCCACCCGAATATTTGTGGTACTTAATCGAGAGGCCAGTTCGTCTACAACATTCTGCACAAGCAAAACGTTCGCAACTTTGGCGGCTATAGAAGCAGCGTGGCTCAATATTTCTGTAGCGGATTTCCAGCGACTTGGTAACTCCAGGCCAAGTCAAGATTCTGCACTACGCCGGGAAAACGAAGGTGCGGGACGATATTAGGAGACATCCCACGACTTTTGTCACCTTTGTCACAGTGTGTATGTGAGTGGATTGTGCTTTGCCTTGATGGTTGCAAAAGTTCAACAACTTGACATCAAGCACAAGCACAAGACATAGCTGGTTGTGAAGCCGCTGAATGGGTTGGAAATAAATAAATCGCCAGGTCCTGATGGCATTCCAATTCGGTTTTACAGAGAGTACTCAACTGCATTGGCTCCTTACTTAGCTTGCATTTATCGCGAATCTCTTGCCCAACGTAAAGTCCCGAGAGACTGGAAAAAAGCGCAGGTGACGCCTGTATATAAGAAGAGTAGAAGGACGGATCCTCAAAATTACAGACCAATATCCTTAACATCGGTTTGTTGCAGAACTCTCGAACATATTCTCAGTTAGAATATAACGAATTTCCTTGGGACAGAGAAGTTGCTGTCCATGCATCAACACGGCTTTAGAAAGCATCGCTCCCGCGAAACGCAACTCGCCCTTTTTTCACATGCTATCTTCCGAACAATGGATGAAGGGTATCAGACGGAAGCCATATTCCAGGACTTCCGGAAAGCATTTGACTCGGTGCCCCACTGCAGACTCCTCAGGTACGAGCAAATGGGATTGGTTCCAAAACATGTGAGTGGCTCGAAGACTTCTTAAGTGATAGAACCCAGTACGTTGTCCTCGATGGTGTGTGTTCATCGTAGGCGAGTGTACCATCTAGAGTGCCCCAGGGAAGTGTGGTTCGTCCGCTGTTGTTTTCTATCTACATAAATGATCTTTTGGGTAGGGTGGATAGCAATGTGCGGTTCTTTGCTGATGATGCTGTGGTGTACGGGAAGGTGTCGTTGTTGAGTGACTGTAGGAGGATACAAGATGACTTGGACAGGATTTGTGATTGGTGTAAAGAATGGCAGCTAACTCTAAATATAGATAAATGTAAATTAATGCAGAGGAATAGGAAAACGAATCCCGTCATGTTTTAATACTCAATTAGTAGTGTAGCGCATCACACAGTCACGTCGACTAAATATTTGGGCGCAACATTGCAGAGCGATATGAAGTGGGACAAGCATATTATGGCAGTTGTGGGTTCAAAAAAAGGTTCAAATGGCTCTGAGCACTATGGGACTTAACATCTATAGTTATCAGTCCCCTAGAACATAGAACTACTTAAACCTAACTAACCTAAGGACATCACACAACACCCAGTCATCACAAGGCAGAGAAAACCCCTGACCCCGCGGGGAATCGAACCCGGAAACCCGGGCGTGGGAAGCGAGAACGCTACCGCACGACTACGAGCTGCAGTTGTGGGGAAGGAGATAGTCGTCTTAAGTTTATTGGTAGAATTTTGGGAAGATGTGGTTCATCTGTAAAGGAGACCGCTTATAAAACACTAATACGACCTATTCTTGAGTACTGCTCGAGCGTTTGGGATCCCTATCAGGTCCGATTGAAGGAGGACATAGAAGCAATTCAGAGGCGGGCTGCTAGATTTGTTACTGGTAGGTTTTATCATCACGCGAGTGTTGAGGAAATGCTTCAGGAACTCGGGTGGGAGTCTCTGGAGGAAAGGAGACGTTCTTTTCGTGAATCGCTACTGAGGAAATTTGGAGAACCAGCATTTGAGGCTGACTGCAGTACAGTTTTACTGCCGCCAACTTATATTTCGCGGAAAGATCACAAAGATAAGATAAGAGAGATTAGGGTCCGTACAGAGGCATATAGGAGGTCATTTTTCCCTCGTTCTGTTTGGGAGTGGAACAGGGACAGAAGATACCAGTTGTGGTACGAGGTACCCTCCGCCACGCACCGTATGGTGGATTGCGGAGTAGGTATGTAGATGTAGATGTAGAAGTGCAATAAGAAGCTGGTGAGATTTACGAGATAGCATTCGTCCTGCATTCTGTGTCATAGGATGTAGGATGTGGACTCTGACCACAATCTAGCAGATTAAAAGTGAAGAAACTGCAAAAATGTGGGAATTTAAGGAGATGGGACCTGGATAAACTGACTAAACCAGAGGTTGTACAGAGTTTCAGGGAGAGCATAAGGAAACAATTGACAGCAGTGGGGGAAACAAGTATAGTAGAAGAAGAATGGGTAGCTCTGAGGGATGAAGTAGTGAAGGCAGCAGAGGATGAAGCAGGTAAAAAGACGAGGGCTAGTAGAAATCTTTGGGTAACAGAAGAAATATTGAATTTAATTGATGAAAGGAGAAAATATAAAAGTGCAGTAAATGAAGCAGGCAAAGAGGAATACAGACGTCTCAAAAATGAGGTCGACAGGAAGTGCAAAATGGCTAAGCAGGCATGACTAGAGGACAAATGTAAGGATGTACAGGCTTATCTCACTAGGGGTAAGATAGATACTGAGAACAGGAAAATTAAAGAGACCTTTGGAGAAAAGAGAACCACTTGTATGAATATCAAGAGCTCAGTTGGAAACCCAGTTCAAAGCAAAGAAGGGAAAACAAAGGTGGAAGGAGTATATAGAGGGTCTATAGAAGGGCGATGTACTTGAGGACAATATTATGGAAATGGAAGAGGATGTAGATGAAGATGAAATGGGAGATACGATACTGCGTGAAGAGTTTGACAGAGCACTGAAAGACCTGAGCCGAAACAAGGCCCCGGGAGTAGACAACATTCCATTAGAACTACTGACGGCCTTGGGAGAGCCAGTCCTAACAAAACTCTACCATCTGGTGAGCAAGATGTATGAAACTGGCGAAATACCCTCAGACTTCAAGAAGAATATAATAATTCCAACCCCAAAGAAAGCAGGTGTTGACAGATGTGAAAACTACCGAACTATCAGTTTAATAAGTCACAGCTGCAAAATACTAACACGAATTCTTTATAGACGAATGGAAAAACTGGTAGAAGCCGACATCGGGGAAGATCAGTTTGGATTCCGTAGAAATATTGGAACACGTGAGGCAATACTGACTCTACGACTTATCTTAGAAGAAAGATTAAGGAAAGGCAAACCTACGTTTCTAGCATTTGTAGACTTAGAGAAAGCTTTTGACAATGTTGACTCGAATACTCTCTTCCAAATTCTAAAGGTGGCAGAGGTAAAATACAGGGAGCGAAATGCTATTTACAATTTATACAGAAACCAGATGGCAGTTATAAGAGTCGAGGGACATGAAAGGGAAGCTGCGGTTGGGAAGGGAGTGAGACAGGGTTGTAGCCTCTCCCCAATGTTATTCAATCTGTATATTGAGCAAGCAGCAAAGGAAACAAAAGAAAAATTCGGAGTTGGTATTAAAATCCAGGGAGAAGAAATAAAAACTTTGAGGTTCGCCGATGACATTGTAATTCTGTCAGAGACGGCTAAAGACTTGGAAGAGCAGTGGAACGGAATGGACAGTGTCTTGAAAGAAGGATATAAGATGAACATAAAAAAAGCAAAACGAGGATAATGGAATGTAGTCAAATTAAATCGGGTGATGCTGAGGGAATTAGATTAGGAAATGAGTCACTTAAAGTAGTAAAGGAGTTTTGCTATTTGGGGAGCAAAATAACTGATGACAGTCGAAGTAGAGAGGATATAAAATGTAGACTGGCAGTGGCAAGGAAAGCATTTCTGAAGAAGAGAAATTTGTTAACATTGAGTATAGATTTAAGTGTCAGGAAGTCGTTTCTGAAAGTATTTGTATGGAGTGTAGCCATGTATGGAAGTGAAACAAGAGAATAGAAGCTTTCGAAATGTGGTGCTACAGAAGAATGCTGAAGATTAGATGGGTAGATCACATAACTAATGAGGAAGTATTGAAAAGAATTGGGGAGAAGAGAAGTTTGTGGCAGAACTTGACGAGAAGAAGGGACCGGTTGGTAGGACATGTTCTGAAGCATCAAGGGATCACAAATTTAGCATTGGAGGGCAGCGGGGAGGGTAAAAATCGTAGAGGGAGATCAAGAGATGAATACCATTAAGCAGATTCAGAAGGATGTAGGCTGCAGTTGGTACTGGGAGATGAAGAAACTTGCACAGGATAGAGTAGCATGGAGAGCTGCATCAAACCAGTCTCAGGAGTGAAGACCACAACAACAACAACAACAGGTTGTAGTATACAAAAGAGGTGAAACAAACTGAACCACTCTATAGTGTCTAGCTGCAGTTTATATTCACCATGGGAAGTGATTAGAACACCCGTGGACTTGGTCCACTTTCGACCCCGTCTGTCAGGGTTGGCGACGTCACTCGCTCCTGCCTGCTGTGCAGGGCGGGCAGACCTGTTGGCAGCCCAGCCACTTGGCTAGGTCAGCAACCAACAGCGCGCGCGCTATTTGGGGCCGCGCAGCCACGCCCGGAAGGCGCCAGAGCTGCCGCGTGTCTCTGACGCCGCTCACAATGGGAGCCACACAGGCCCCACGATAGCTCACACCAGCTGGTAGCCATACTAGCATCGAGAGTGTATCCTGATACAGTACCTGACGTGTTTATTTCTGAGCATAATCTCCTCTCGTATGTTCTCATTTATATCGTTGATCTGATTTTTTGATTGGTTTAATTTTAACAGGAGAGCTAAAACAGCTTAGATCTAACCCGCCATTGCCCGCACCGAAACTAGGTTTATTGTGCGGTATCGCTCCCTGTATATCTAGTAAAGCCAACCAGTGCCCTTAAATAGTGCAACGAGTCCCTCTACCAGTTTTTTGTTACACACAATTTCTTTAGGTATTGTCCTAAAGATTCTGTATCTTTTACTCTCCAGTGCCATGCATTCAAAGATTAGGTGTGATGCAGTTTCTTCGCCCTCATCACAGATCCTACATTTAGGGTCCTCTTCCATTATACCCATTGTGTGTAGGTGTCTTTTGAAGTTCCAATGGCCGGTCATCAGTCCAGTCATGAGTTTGATCTCTTTCATGTTCAATCCCAGGATTGCAGAGCCGATTACTCGGTATCTAAACGTTAACTTACTTACGCCAAACTTCTGTGTAGTAAATAAAGACAAAAATGTGCTGACGAACTATGACTTCTGATTATATCCCTCTTTGTAACATCCTTAAGACAAAAAAAAGTGTGTGTCAAATCTTATAGGACGTAACTGCTAAGGTCATCAGTCTGTAAGCTTACAGACTACTTAACCTAAATTATCCTCAGGACAAACACACACACCCATGCCCGAGGGAGGACTCGAACCTCCGCCGGGACCAGCCGCACAGTCCATGACTGCAGCGTCTCAGACCGCTCGGCTAATCCCGCGCGGCTTTGGGGTGGCATTATGTGGGGCCGACGCACGCCGCTAGCGATCATGGAAGGCGCCGTAACGGCTGTACGATACGTGAATGGCATCCCCCGGCCGATAGTGCAACCATAGCTGCAGATATTGGCGAGGCATTCGTCTTCATGGACGACAATTCGCGCCTGCATCGTGCACATCTTGTGTACGACTTCCTTCAGGATAACGACATCGCTCATGCCGAATGGACCGCTCAGGATTGGCATCACATTCTCTTCACCGATGAGTGTCCGCATATGGCTTCAACCAGACAATCGTCGGAGACGTGTTTGGAGGCAACCCGGTCAGGCTGAACGCCTTAGACACACTGTCCAGAGAGTGCAGCAAGATGGCAAAATGGAGGTTCCCTGGTGTTTTGGGGTGGCAAAAAAAAAAAAAAAAAAAAAAAAAAAAAAAAAAAAAAAAAAAAATCTTCAAATGTGTGTGAAATCTTATGGGACTGAACTGCTAAGGTCATCAGTCCCTAAGCTTACACACTACTTAACCTAAATTATCCTAAGAGCAAACACACACAGCCATGCCCGAGGGAGGACTCGAACTTCCGCCGGGACCAGCCGCACAGTCCATCACCGCAGCGCCTGGGACCGCTCGGCTAATCCCGCGCCCTCAAGAACACCAGTGTATAAATGCTGATGTCAGTATACATGAGAGTTGAAGGATGTAAGTTTGTTACTAGATAAAGGAACAGAATAGTTATCTGTAGCTCGTTAATCACTTATGAAAGGCGATGTCGGGATCTAATAGTTTCTAAAATCTTGCAGATAGTTCAGTACTGTTTTGTTTGTTCTATCTAAGTAACAGTGGAGTTAAATGTTATTGCGACTGCCACGAAGTAGCTTCCTGAGTCCCAAAACTGTGAAATTGAGACTAATAGAAGGCGTTAGCGATTAGTTTTACATTCTGCTGTCACACCGGTAATTGTGGTATGTTACTGCGGCCTTCAGTCCAGGGACTGGTTTGATACACCTCTCCATGCTACTCCATACTGTGCAAGCTTCTTCATCTCCGAATAACTTCTGCAACCTACATCCTTCTGAATCTGCTTAGTGTATTCATCTCTTCCTCTCCCTCTACGATTTTTACCTCCCCATGCTTCCCTCCAATATTAAACTGGTGATTCCTTCATGCCTCAGAACGTGTCATACCAACCGATCCCTTCTTCTAGTCTTTGTGCCACAAATTCCTCTTCTCCCCAATTCTATTCAGTACCTCCTCAGTAGTTACGTGATCTACCCATTTAATCTTCAGCATTCTTCTCTAGCACCACATTTCGAAAGGTTCTATTCTCTTCTTGTCCAAAGTATTTATCGTCCATGTTTCACTTCTATACACGGCTACATCAATACTTTCAGAAAAGACTTCACGACACTTAAGTCTATACTCAGTGTTTCATCTTTCTCATCTTCAGAAACGCTTGCTGTGCCATTGCCAGTCTACATTTTATATCCTCTCTACTTCGACCATCATCAGTTATGTTGGCCACCAAATAGAAAACTCATCTACTACTTTAAATGTCTCACTTCCTAATCTAATTCCCTAAGGATAACCTGATTTAATTGGGCTACATTCCTTTATCAATTGTGGTATAAAGAATAACTTATAATTGTGGTATAAAGAATATATTATTCTCATAGTATTCCCTTTCAAACAGTAAGTCACATTTGTACCATACAGGGTGGGTATTCAGTACATCAATTTTCTTGTGAGTGTAGCGAGCGAAATAATAATCCTGTTGGGCAGGTAATATTCTCGTCTTACCAACATCTACATCTACATGCATACTCTGCAAATCACATTTAAGTGCCTGGCAGAGGGTTAAACGAACCACCTTCACAATTCTCTATTATTCCAATCTCATATAGTGCGCGGAAAGAATGAGAACTTATATCTTTCCGTACGAGCTCTGATTTCCCTTATTTTATCGTGGTGATCGTTCCGCCTTATGTAGGTCGGTGTCAAGAAAATATTTTCGCATTCGGAGGAAAAAGTTGGTGACTGGGATTTCGTGAGAAGATTCCGTTGCAACGAAAAACGCTGAAATCCTGTATCATTTCTGTGACACTCTCTCCCATATTTCGCGATAATACAAAACGTGCTGTCTTTCTTTGAACTTTTTCGATGTACTCCGTCAGTCCTACCTAGTAAGGTTCACACACCGCGCAGCAGTATTCTAAAAGAGGACGGACAAGCGTAGAGTAGGCAGCTTCATTAGTAGATCTGTTACATTTTCTATGTGTCCTGCCAATAAAACGCAGTCTTTGCTTAGTCTTCCCCGCAACATTTTCTATGTGTTCCTTCCAATTTAAGTTGTTCGTAATTGTAATACCTAGGTATTTAGTTGAATTTACGGCTTTTAGATTAGACTGATTTATCGTGTAACTGAAGTTTAACGAGTTGCTTTTACCACAAATGTGGATGACCTCACAATTTTCGTTATTTAGGGTCAACTTCACTTTTTGCACCGTTCAGATATTTTTTCTAAATCGTTTTGCAGTTTGTTTTGATCTTCTGACAACTTTATTAGTCGATAAACGACAACGTCATCTGCAAACAACCGAAGACGGCTGCTCAGATTGTCTCCCAAATCTTTTATGTAAATAACGAACAGCAAAGGGCCTATAACACTACCCTGGAGACGCCTGAAATCACTTCTGTTTTACTCGATGACTTTCCGTCAATTATTACGAACTGTGACCCCTCTGACAGGAAATCGCAAATCCAGTCAGATAACTGAGACGATATTCCATATGCACGCAATTTCCGGAAATCCAGGAATACTGAATCTATGTGAAATCCCTTGTCAATAGAACTCAGCACTTCATGTGAATAAAAAGCTAGTTGTGTCAATATACCGTTTCGTTCGAAGTAATTCATAATGTTCGAACGCAATATATGTTCTACAATCCTGCTGCATATCGACGTTAACGATATGGGCCTGTAATTTAGTGGATTTCTCCTACCACCTTTAGTAATCTTTTTGAGAAAACTCCTTCATGAGCCAACAAATTTATTGCTCCTCAGTATGTTACACAGAAGCCTTGACTGATATTTACCATGGTTCGTTGATCAGTTCTCGTACTAAATGCATCATTGCATCCTGAGGAAGGAACTCTTTGACGGCTGAACTGCAATTTCGTTGCACAAATCGCCAAAGGGAGTAGAACTCATGCAATTCCAGTCGTATTTTGAATTAGATTTTTTAATGATTGCTCGTGCAGTAACTGGTTGTGACAACAGGGTAATAGGATCGGAAACAGTTAATCGGCAAACAGTTTATATGGGTGCATCGAAGGCAGCGGCCCGGCAGTGGTTAACAGCCCCGGACTCATATTTAGGAGAATCGACTCTCAGATTTCTCTCCAGCAGCCTGAGTGTGTATTCTGGTGTTTCCTTAAATCAACTTACGAGAGCGCTCCGAACGTTCGTTCAACAATGTCGTTGCCCATTTCCTTTCTCGTTCTTTTCCAGCTGAGGTTTTGCTCTGTCTCGAAACAACTTGAATACTCTACAACATTTTTTTTCACATTTTTTTTGTAAACAATTGGCATACATGTACTTTTCAGCCCCTCATAGAATGTCCATTGCACCAAATACCATATACGGTGTATGACTTCACTCATCGTAACATATAACCAGGTACGAAATGATATATCTTGCACAGTTGTTGGTTGGTTGGTTGGTTTGGGGAAGGAGACCAGACAGCGAGGTCATCGGTCTCATCGGATTAGGGAAGGACGGGGAAGGAAGTCGGCCGTGCCCTTTGAAAGGAACAATCCCGGCATTTGCCTGGAGCGATTTAGGGAAATCACGGAAAACCTAAATCAGGATGGCCGGACGCGGGATTGAACCGTAGTCCTCCCGAATGCGAGTTTAGTGTGCTAACCACTGCGCCACCTCGCTCGGTGCACAGTTGTTCTCAATGCTAGTCACTTGATGACCATTCCTGACAAGCTCCCGCGCAAGTGTCTTTGTTTTCTTTATTTTTAGAAGTCCGTCTTGATCACACAGATTTCTTACACTTTATTAACGGTTTCAGCTACTGCCGTCTTCAGATGATTAAAATATTCTGATGTAAGTCATCGTCAAGTTTAACATGTGAGTACATGGCATGTACCATGTACCCACATGTTTAACTTGGCGATGACATACATCAGAATATTTTAATCATCTGAAGACAGCAGTAGCCGGAATCGGTAATAAAGTATAAGAAATCCGTGTGAGCAAGACGGACTTCTAAAAATAAAGTGCCAAAAAATGATTGCGGACTCATTTACAGTCTGTGTCTTCAATGACTATGTCTTCGTTTTGTTGTGTGGACAAATTGGAGTCAAGCTCTGTTACTTGTATAATGTGTATGTGCGTGACATATCAACAAGGGTTTATTGCATTTATCGTAAACATATTAACATAGAACGCTTTTTGAACATGTGGCATCTCTGCATCTGTGACCGGAATGGAGGGGAACTGGTTAGTAACAAACTTTTTTTATGTAGGCTTGGAGTAACGATTGACTTGGCCTCGCCTACGTGACCGTGAATCATCTGTGGAAAAGTCTATCATCTGCAGTGCTTAAATTACTTTGGACACTCTCGCATTTTATTTGAGGCCCAGGAGCCGTGCCCATATCGAGGCTAAATACAAGTCATCATTAATGGCAGCAGTTTTGTATTTTCAGGTTTAACACTGAAGTAAAGACGGAGGTCACAGGCGTAGGAATAGACGGGATGTCATTCTCACGCAAAGAGATTAGTTGCGGATTTAGGACGGAACCATTTTCCAGTTCCAGAAGGATTTTATTTATTTATTTATGTAAGGGATTCAAAAGTTATTTCCCTCTTGATGGGGCGTGTTTCCCCGAAGAGCCTTACTTCCAGACTACATTTATTTTTCTATGGTGATTGTGATTGTTACTTAGAGCGAGCCAGAGCCTGACTTCTTTTCCAGCTATCGTATGCGCTCAAGAGACACTTAAGCATATCCCAACGAGATCACAGCTGTCGATTTTGGGTTGCAGCCAACGTTCTGTAGCTGTTCAGAAGTGCTTTAAACTCTGGCACTTTCCTACGAACTTTGTCAGTTTATACCACTTCGTCAGTCAGGAACTCTTCTCAGCATCTGACAGGACTCGTTTGGGGTCCTCGCCAGCTACTTGCATAAAGACTCGACGGACAGTCGCCCAATCTAAACTATCACGTGTGTTCTCACAATGCGTTCCTTAGATAGTCTACTTTGAGCCATTAATAGGGCCTTTGAAGGCATCAGACGGACGACGACAGCTTAAGAATTCGCAACCTCATTCGAAAAGAATCGCCGACTTCTCTTATTCAAGCTCAAAACTCACGCTGTCGTTGTCAGGTTGAGCAACAATACACAGAATTGTTAGTGTCTTTGTTGTGCAGTAAGGAAGACCGTTCGTATGCTGCTATGGAAAGGAACTACGTATGACGACGGATCAGGTGATCTGCTCCCAGAATCATTTCTAAGGTGGACTCTTATACATGCTAGCAAAGTCCATCGACCAGGTACATTGAATATAATTACAGGTTTCTCTATTTCCTTGTAAACACTAAGGATGGCCATTAACCTACACTACTGGATCACAGAGGATCATTTTCGTTGTCATTGTCAGGCAGCCTTCGAACGTGGTGAGAGAGTTATATGTTGTCGATTTGTAAACGATGGTTCTTCAGCTCTGAACATCCACCACAGAGTCCCTTCTAAAGCAAGTTGCCAATGTGCAGCTGCGTTAATATTATTAAGCGACATGTACTGCTCTAATACGATCCGTTAATTATTTCTGGCATCAATGCAAAGTCATCGACCACATTATTCCACCATCGCCTTCACCTTCACAAATAAATATCAGAATACATTTCAGTCCTAAGTTTAGGTTATATCGGCAATAGTACGTAGGCTATATACAGGGCGACAGTTATTGAACTATATAAAAAAACGTAAGTTAGTTACAAAATACGGGCTGAACACATTTTATTCAGCATGTAACCGTCACTACAGATATTCGGATTTAGGTTGTGTCATGTTTGATAGGCCTGCCATTATTGACGACGATGTGGCGTAGACGAATAGTTAATGTCTGCATGACCCGCTAAAGTGTCGCAACATCGATGCTGTCGATGACCCCCTGGACGGCTGTTTTCAGCTCAGCAGCGGTTTTGTGGTTATTGCTGTGCACCTTGTCTTTAATATAGCCCCATAAAAAGCAGTCATAAGTGTTCGTATCCGTCGAATAAGGCGGCCAGTCGCGGCCCATGCCATTGGCCGCCCCAAAGTGTTCCTCCAACACTGCCCTGCTTCGATGGATTCGAGCTCCGTCTAGCATGAACCACATCTTGTCGAAATCAGGATCACTTTGGATAATGGGAATGAAATCATCTTCCAAAACCTTCACGTACCGTTCGGTAGTCACAATGCCATCGAGGAATATCGCACCGATTATTCCGTGACTGGACACTGCGCACCACACAGTCACCCTCTGGGAGAGAAGAGACTACTCGATCGCAAAATGCGGATTCTCAATTCCCCAAATGCGCCAATTTTGCTTATTGACGAACCCATCCTGACAAAAGTGGGCTTCGTCGCTGAACCAAACCACGCTTGCGCATAATGATTCCCCAGGGAAGCGTCCTGGGACCTCTACTGTTCCTGATCTATATAAATGACCTGGGTGACAATCTGAGCAGTTCTCTTAGCTTGTTCGCAGATGATGCTGTAATTTACCGTCTAGTAAGGTCATCCGAAGACCAGTATCAGCTGCAAAGCGATTTAGAAAAGATTGCTGTATGGTGTGTCAGGTGGCAGTTGACGCTAAATAACGAAAAGTGTGAGATGATCCACATGAGTTCCAAAAGAAATCCGTTGGAATTCGATTACTCGATAAATAGTACAATTCTCAAGGCTGTCAATTCAACTAAGTACCTGGGTGTTAAAATTACGAACAACTTCAGTTGGAAGGACCACATAGATAATATTGTCGGGAAGGCGAGCCAAAGGTTGCGTTTCATTGGCAGGACACTTAGAAGATGCAACAAGTCCACTAAAGAGACAGCTTACACTACACTCGTTCGTCCTCTGTTAGAATATTGCTGCGCGGTGTGGGATCCTTACCAGGTGGGATTGACGGAGGACATCGAGAGGGTGCAAAGAAGGGCAGCTCATTTTGTATTATCGCGTTATAGGGGAGAGAGTGTGGCAGATATGATACACGAGTTGGGATGGAAGTCATTACAGCATAGACGTTTTTCGTCGCGGCGAGACCTTTTTACGAAATTTCAGTCACCAACTTTCTGTTCCGAATGCGAAAATATTTTGTTGAGCCCAACCTACATAGGTAGGAATGATCATCAAAATAAAATAAGAGAAATCAGAGCTCGAACAGAAAGGTTTAGGTGTTCGTTTTTCCCGCTCGCTGTTCGGGAGTGGAATAGTAGAGAGATAGTATGATTGTGGTTCGATGAACCCTCTGCCAAGCACTTAAATGTGAATTGCAGAGTAGTCATGTAGATGTAGATGTAGAATCATGCCCCGCGGCGAACCGTGCACTTCGAACGTCCTAACGCAAACCGTTCCGAAATTATGACGGTTTTGCTTAATATAGTTCAGTAATAGTCACCCTGTAAGAAGCAACATAACTGTCTATTGCAGTTATACAGGGTGATTCAAAAAGAATACCACAACTTTAGGAATTTAAAACTCTGCAACGACAAAAGGCAGAGCTAAGTACTATCTGTCGGCGAATTAAGGGAGCTATAAAGTTTCAGTTAGTTGTACATTTGTTCGCTTGAGGCGCTGTTGACTAGGCGTCAGCGTCAGTTGATGTTAAGATGGCGACCGCTCAACAGAAAGCTTTTTGTGTTATTGAGTACGGCAGAAGTGAATCGACGACAGTTGATCAGCGTGCATTTCGAACGAAGTATGGTGTTAAACCTCCTGATAGGTGGTGTATTAAACGTTGGTATAAACAGTTTACAGAGAATGGGTGTTTGTGCAAAGGGAAAAGTTCTGGACGGCCGAGAACGAGTGATGAAAATGTAGCACGCATCCAGCAAGCATTTGTCCGCAGCCCAGGAAAATCGACTCGCAGAGCTAGCAGAGACCTGCAAATTCCACAATCTGTATAGAGAGTCCTACGAAAAAGGTTAGTTATGAAATCTTATCGTCAACTACCCGAGGCGATGGATCGGCCGCCAGGCAGCCTGTGACAGAGCACTTCATCACTGGCCTCCAAGAAGCCCTGATCTTACCCCCTGCGATTTTTTCTTATGGGGGTATGTTAAGGATATGGTGTTTCGGCCACCTCTCCCAGCCACCATTGATGATTTGAAACGAGAAATACCAGCAGCTATCCAAACTGTTACGTCTGATATGCTACAGAGAGTGTGGAACGAGTTGGAGTATCGGGTTGATATTGCTCGAGTGTCTGGAGGGGGCCATATTGAACATCTCTGAACTTGTTTTTGAGGGGAACAAAACCTTTTTAAATACTCTTTGTAATGATGTATAACAGAAGGTTATATTATGTTTCTTTCATTAAATACACATTTTTAAAGTTGTGGTATTCTTTTTGAATCAGCCTGTATAATCCAGAATTAGAAGAGCTATTTGGAACCTTGTGACACAATAACTAAGCGACATGCTGTGTGAAAACATTTACGAAGAAGGCATTCAGATGATTTAGGTGATCATCTTATTACTTCGGTACTCACACAGGTCTTGTGCCTGACCGAAGGTACAAACAGCGACTGGCGGGGGAAACGGAACTGTCCGATCAGTTTTACCAACACGTATCGAAAACAAAGTGATCGTAGAGGAAACTGATAGACTTCGAATCGGGAACATTATTGGGGAATGACGTTTGGCAAGTCACACTGTCAGAGAGCCACATATTCAAGACAAAGTGTCTTTTAAGTCTGCGAAATCTTCTGTGGTAGCACAGTTACGGGAATGCATCGCCTAGTCATAACGATCAGCGGAACTTTTGTTTGATCACTCCACATAGTGGAGCACGAACTTTGCAAGCTAATAAATGAAATTCATGGAACTTTGGAAGATATATCAGATTTAAAAAAATATTGTTCTCATTACGCTAACGAGAAGGTAAGAACGTGAAAATTGGTGCACAATCAGCCTACCACGACACGCGTCAAATGGTTCAAATGGCTCTGAGCACTATGGGACTCAACTGCTGTGCTCATCAGTCCCCTAGAACTTAGAACTACATAAACCTAACTAACCTAAGGACATCACACACATCCATGCCCGAGGCAGGATTCGAACCTGCGACCGTAGCAGTCGCATGGTTCCGGACTGCGCGCCTAGAACCGCGAGACCACCGCGGCCGGCACATGCGTCAAGTACTACAGTATCAAGAGCTCTTTATCGAAGAATGGAAGGGAAAATTGGAAGTAGATTAGGAAAGGTCCAGATTTTCTTTAGAAGTAAACCGTTGGAGAAACTATTATATAACACTTCAGTTGATGACAGATAGCTGATTTAAAAGAAACAAGGAAGTATACATTGCATTCATAAATTTGAAGGAAGCTTTTGACAATGTGGAACGCAATAAAATATTTTTCTTAAGAATGTGGATCGTCCTACAGGGTAGAAGGGTAGTCCATTCTCGTTTTGCGAAACTGGGCGGAATAGTTGACCACAATGGAATGGGCGGCCGTGGTGGCCGAGCGGTTCTAGGGGCTACAGTCTGGCACCACGCGACCGCTACGGCCGCAGGTTCGAATCCTGCCTCGGGCATTGATGTGTGTGATGTCCTTAGGTTAGTTAGGTTTAATTAGTTCTAAGTTCTAAGCGACTGATGACCTCAAAAGTTAGGTCCCATAGTGCTCAGAGCCATTTGAAAATTTGCCTCGTCACTCACACATAGCAAATTTAAGAAGGCTTCATATCCCTACTTTTAGTCAGTATCTTAACAGACAGAGCCATTCGGTTTTCATAATCACTTTCATTGTTGTGCAACTTGTGTCTTGTACGGTTGCAGCTTTAAATCCTTGGCGCGCTTCGACTGGACATTCCCACTACCGTCGCAATTTGTTTCGCAGAACGCTCTGGATTGTTGGTTCCAATATTTTCTATCGTTCTTGCGAGCGACAACTTCTGTCCCTTCATTTCGATTTCAGCTTAAATGCACTTCCTGTTTCAAAGTTTTTCACCCGTAACTTGATTACAAAGTATTTGATCACGCGGGCAGCATAATAATGGAATAAAAATCCGCTTCAGTTGCCAGTCATTTCTTATTTATTACACGACCGGTTCTGAGACCTAAAGCTCCATCTTCAGGTGCCACCAAAGTAATTAAGAAAACACTAACGCGTGAACTCAAACGCAAGCCAATCACACGCATAGGTTGTAAAACCAGCAACAGAGGCACTCGCCTTGATAGACGACACTTCCTTGTTGTTGCTAAAACAGATAGCTGTGTTAAATATCACGGCACTTGCAGCAGAATCTGAGTGAATAACGCTAACTGTAATTTTATTCCATCTTGAAGGCTGTTGGAAAGGCTTAACAACGCTTTTAACATAGATCCTGCGCACATTACACCTCATTCTTGCCAAAGTGTATGCCGTTCAACCCTGCGACGTAGTCGTTTACTGACGGGTGAAGAATTACATGCGCCCGTCACAAAAGCGCCGTATACTCGTCGCACTTCAGACGGAAATGACAAATGGAAGAGATACAGTTAATGCGGCGAGTGTCTTAACATAGAAGACTGCCTTCTAAATTACACTTCGATAATTCCCATATGAATTTGTGATAGCCTAGAGGCGTCGACAGTGTGAAACAACGGAAAAAACTAGGAGCAACATGCGCCAAGTACGAGGTGGTGGTGGTGCTGGTAGTAAGCGTTTAACGTCCTGTCGACAACGAGGTCATTAGAGACGGAGCGCAAGCTCGGGTTAGGGAAGGATTGGGAAGGAAATCGGCCGTGCCCTTTCAAAGGAACCATCCCGGCATTTGCCTGAAACGATTTAGGGAAATCACGGAAAACCTAAATCAGGATGGCTGGAGACGGGATTGAACCGTCGTCCTCCCGAATGCGAAAGTACGAGGTAATGCGTAGAATTTCAGTCCCAGACTCGCCCAGGGTAACTTTGGTTCCTCTCTCTTAAGTTGTCCGAAAATTGAAAAGCTCATTCATCAGGCGCTTCTCTGTGTTATTAACAGAGGATGACTAGTAGCTATATTTGCATTCGTTACGAGCAGACAATAGTTTCGAACACTTTGGTTTTTATGCAAAGAATGACAGTTTTGCTTAAGAATGACATATTCGAGACTCTATTTTTGGCACTTTGTGTTCCTTATTTCACGGTCTCATGACGGCTGCTTCTCCTTTCGTGTTGTCAGAAGCTGGAATAGAACTTACACTTCAATCATTCACTAGTTCAATTTTCTTCGCAGATTATGAGTTCTAGAGTTCTATTTCGTTGCACGGTTTGATTTTCTGATTCTAATCTGTACAGGGTGTATTAAAAGAATAATCTGATTAGGCTCGTCTACATGTCTGAAACTAATAAACATATACAATGAATTTTGTTTTTTGATGAACAGGAAACTCAAAAAGTTTTTTTCAAACCTTTTCATAGGTGTTCAGTTTGCCCTCCTTTAGATGCACGGCATATGTCAGTGCGGAATTCAAATTGTTCCCACACTGTAGCGAGAGTGTCTTGAGTTACAGCTTCCATAGCTGCTGTTATGCGATGTCTCAGTTCATTCAATGTTGTTGGTAACGGAGGCACATAAACGGGGTCTTTCACAAACCCCCCACAAGAAATAGTCACATACAGTCACGCCTGGTGACCTTGGAGGCCATTAATGCAAGGCTGAATCATTTGGTCGAGTGCGACGGTTCCATCGTTCAGTAATCCTTTGCTTTAAAAATTTCTGCACTTCCAGATTCCAGTGTGGCGGTGCCCCATCCCGTTGGTAAATGGACTCGTTCGAATCAGTGTCCAACTGTGGGAAAAGAAAGTCCCAAGCATATCGAGGTATGTGCCTCCTGTAACAGTGTTCTCGTCAAAGAAAAACGGACCACACACCTTGCCCCGTGAAACTGCAAAAAACACATTACATTTTCAAGAGTCCCTCTCATGTTGTACAACATCATGTGATTGTTCCGTACCCCTCACATTATGATGGTTCACCTTTCAAATTAAATGGAATGTTGCTTCGTCACTAAACACTAAGCGTGGAAGAAAACTGCCATCCTCCATCTTGCCAAGAACGAAATTACAGAACGCCACACGTTGTTGTTTGTCTCCTTCACGAAGAGCTTGCAGAAGCTAAATTTTGCATGGTTCCATGTGTAAACGCCGACGCAGCGACCGCAAGACGTACATGGGGGGCATGTTGAGCTGTCGAGCCGCACGGCGAACGGATTTCTGCGGACGCATTTACTTGCGTGATGTATGGTGTACGAGCAGCCACTCGACCATGAAATCCAGGTTTACTCATCTCCCGCCTAACTGTCACTGTAGTTGCAGTGGATCCTGATGCAGTCTGGAATTCCTGTGTGATGGTCTGGATAGATGTCTGATTATCACACATTACGACCCTCTTCTACTGTCGACGGTCTCTGTCAGTCAACAGACGAGGTCTGCCTGTACACATGCGTGCTGTACGCGTCCCTTCACGTTTCCACTTCACCCCATTTTGCTCTCTCAAGATGGCTAATGACTACTGAGGCCGCTGGTATGGAGTACCTGGCAGCAGGTGGCAGCACAATGCACTTAATATGAAAAACGCATGTTTATGGGGGTGTCCGGATAGTCTAGATCACGTAGTGTATTACTAACCCGCACTGCAGAAAGCGCAGAACACTAAACTCTTTCTCTTGTCTCGATACCATTTTTACTAGAACTGAAGTGGGCGCACAATGCTGCTACCTAGAGGCAACCATGTGAAACTCGATAGTTTGCTCTTTCCAGCAGTACGATGTTCACGCACATGTCTCAAACAACGTGATAATTACGATTTTTAAAAATCGTATGATTCTTTTTTATACACTCTGTAGTTTATTTGCAGCGTATGAAATTTCCTTGTGAATGTTCTCGTTTTGTAATCAATGATACGTTATCTTTTCATTTGTGTTATTATGTGCTACATGTGTTGCAAGTGAAAGGATTAATTAGGAAAATTGTTTCAAATATATATCACAATGAATGTTATTTGATCGTAATGTTAATAGCAACTGGTGATGATAAGAGAGCGATTCGGTTCCAGTGAACGCGGTTTTTAGTGTGCAGTACACTTGCGGCAGAAAAACAAAAATATCTACAACTACTAAAGAAGAGAATAGCCTCTGCTCTTCATTTATGACGTTCGAGTTGCAGTCTGTACATCTGGATATTAATCGTAACTACGCTGTAGACCCAAATCGTAGTTACAGAATGCGAACAAAACTCATTGGCCTGTATTACTTTATTTGTACTCCCTGTCAACGTGTCAGCAGTCAGCAACATTGTGTCTCTGAAGAGCGCACTTCCACACAGCTAGCCAGTTGGAGAAACTCGTCGGCGCAGCAGACGTATTCTGTCTGTCGCTTGTGTAATGAAGCATTGGAAATTATGTAACCATTGATTTACTTCCTGGAGTGGTTCCGAATTATCCTAGTAAACGCACTCGATATTTTCTTGTCATTGATCTTAATTATTCTGAATGATTCTCAACCAAGCGATAACACAGAGGTAACAAATTTATGTTTTTGTGCCGCCACATACTTTTCGAAATCTTAGCAATCATTGGGATAGCAAGGGACTAAAGCCTGCTTCAACTGTGTGCTAGCTTAGGGGTAAAGTGTACACGGTAGAAACGGAAGGCTGCGTAAGTTTTCGGTTACAATCTCATTTTAGACAAGATTTGTACCTCGTCTGTGAAAGAGCCACTAGAAGGCACATCGACGTTCAGTAAAGGTATCTCATTTTATCGCTACCTTGATTATGTACCCTGTAGCTCTAAAGGTGAAAACCTTGCAGAATTTCACACTTATTAATGGCTGCTTTTTCTACTTCTGTTAACTGAGTTGTCTTAATTGTAGCACTGAATGATATGTTAACTGGTTTTTGTTGTGTATCTACCTCCAGCCCCCTACTACATTTGCATACTTTAGTGGTTGTCCTTCCTGCAACGCCACTTCAGTGCGACTGTAGACTGAATGTAGACACAGACCGTTTCGAAGCCGAATGTGCGTGTTATACTGTTGAATCGTGATAATTTGGGATGTTATTGTGGTCTCAGTCCAAAGACTGGTTTGATGCAGCTCTCCACGCTAATCTATCCTGTTCCAGCCCCTTCATCTCCGACTACCCACAGCAGCCTACATCCTTCTGAATCTTTTTAGTGTATTCATCATCCTCATTAATTAACTGATCTACCCATCTAATCTTCAACATTCTTCTGTAGCACCACATTTCAAAAGCTTCTGCTCTCTTCTTGTCTGAACTGTTTATCTTCCATGTTACACTTCTGTACGTGGCTACACTCCATACAAATAATTTCATAAAGGACTTCCCGGCGCTTAAATCTATACTCGATGTTAGCCAATTTCTCTTCTTCAAAAACACTTTTATTTCCATTGCCAGTCTACGTCTTATATATCCTCTCTGAATCAGCTATTTTGCTTCCCAAATAGCAAAACTTATTTACTACTTTAATTGTGTGGTTTCCTAATCTAATTCCCTCAGCACCACCTGATTTCTACGCCTGCCACCTTCAGAATTTGAAAGAGAGTATTTCAGTCAACATTACCAAAAGTTTTCTCTAAGTCTACAAACGCTATAAACGTAGGTTTGCCTTTACTTAACCCGTCTTCTATGTGAAGTTGTTGGGTCAGTATTGCCTCACGTTCTCCAACATTTCTCCGGAGTCCAAACTGATCTTCTCCAAGGTCCGCTTATACCAGTTTTTCCATTCTTTTGTAAATGATTGGTGTTAGTATTTTGCAGCCGTGATTTATTAAATTGATAGTTCGGTAATTTTCACGCTTGTCATCACTTGTTTTCTTTGGAATTGGAATTATTATATTCTTATTTTAGTTTGAGGGCATTTCGCGTGTTTAATAGATCTTGCTCACGAGATGGAAGAGCTTTGTTGTGGCTGCTCCTCAGTAGTTCTAAGGAATATTGTCTTCCTCCCAGAGCATTGTTTTGACTTAAATCTTTTAGTGCTTTGTCAGATTCCCCCCGCAATATCATATCTCCCTTCTCATCGTCCTCTACGTCCTCTTCCATTTCCATAATATTTTGGATACTTTCTTTTATTAAAAAAGACTTTTTTCGTAATGTTATTATGATAATTTGTAGCTCATTTGGCTGGCTCTGAGTACTATGGCACTTAATATCTATGGTCATCAGTCCCCTAGAACTTAGAACTACTTAAACCTAACTAACCTAAGGAAATCACACAACGCCCAGCCATCACGAGGCAGAGAAAATCCCTGACCCCGCCGGGAATCGAACCCGGGAACCCGGGGTAGCTCATTTGTATTAGGTGACTGCATATTAAACAGTTTCTTTGGATACTTTATGAACACAGGAGGTAAAAGTAACAGATAAGTTAATGAACAACAATGTAATCTTTCACATTATCTAAAACAGTACAGCAGTATTCGGATGGCTTCTCGACCCCACGCGTATAGAGGATATATTGGTAGCACTTGCTTTCCTTGCGCACAGTGCTGAATGGGAGACAGTAAAGCTGTGCAGTTCAGCATGACGATGAGGCAAGGCGTCTCGCGAATTGTATGGCCGACTGCTTATGTCAAACTGTACGGTTGCCACTGTGCGGCTGTGAGGTGGTGAGACTCTAGCCGGGTGCTCGGTATGGGGATTACAGCAGGAAGCTTCGGTTGACGCCATCTTCAAAGGACAGTCACATTTGTGTTGTGAGTGCTTTAGGGAGACAGGCAATACGTAAGTTTCGAAAAGCGGTACAACTAATAATTAAGAAGCATCTATGAAAACACCAGGAAAAAGTAGTGCTATACACGTCTCACACTCATTTATAGGTGCCTTCCGCATCCTCATCAACAAGTACTTGCCCACTCATCGTGATCTTCAGGTCGTGAGAATAAAGCACAGGGAAGAACGCCGTAGAGCTGCAGTAAATGTCTCTGCGTTGAATCCGGAGAGGAGAGGCTGTCTGCAGTGTTTGGTTTACGGCGTGCTGAAGCGACGCGTTGGATCCGCTGACGGCCGCACTGCGCTGGCACTGGGAGCGTCTTGGCAGCCGCTGCGAGATGTTGCCAGACTACATAGCGGCTCCGCTTTCCGGGAACCAGCCACTTACAGGTAAACGCGTTAAATGTCGCTTCCAGAGGCGATCACCGCTCTGTAAAAGCCGATACCTGGCACGGAAGACTCTAATAATGTCTTTGTTATACGCAACAATTAAATGACTAGAACGTACTTGCTTTTAGAAATGTTATTCGGATCACGATTTTTGGGCCTTTATTATTCGTACTTTCTTTGGAAACGCGTACTTTTTTCTACCAGAATGAACATACGTGGGACCAGCTGCGACGCCAAATCCATCCCTCTGTCACTATCAAGGATATAGAGCAACAGCGACAGCGACAGCAGGCGAGGGGCCAGCTTGCCTCAGGAAAGGATACAGCGTTGTTACAATAGCCTTCACAGCCGAATGAGTGCATGCATCGAGGCCGGAGGGACTGCAGTGTCGTTCAGATAACTGATTTCATACCATCAAGTTCTTTGCAAATTTAACCCGATTTTGTAACCATCGAAATTGTTGAGTCTTGCCCACTCGTCTCGTATAGGCTGCGTTCTCGGAATGCTATACAACAATTCAAGGAAATAACATTAGTAGTTTTACACAAATGGCCATTAAATTTGCTACACCATGAAGATGGCGCGCTACAGACGCGAAATTTTACAGACAGGAAGAAGATGCTGTCATGTGCAAATGATTTGCTTTTTAGGGCATTCACACAAGGTTGGCGCCAGTGGCGACACCTACAACGTGCTGACATGAGGAAAATTTCCAACCGATTTATCATACAAAAACAGCAGTTGACCGGCGTTGCCTGGTGAAACGTTGTTGTGATGCCTCGCGTAAGGAGGAGAAATACGTATCATCACGTTTCCGACTTTGATAAAGGTCGGATTGTAGCCTATTGCGTTTGCGGTTTATCGTATCGCGACATTGCTGCTCGCCTTAGTCGAGATCCAATGACTGTTAGCAGAATATGGAATCGGTGGGTTCAGGACGGTAATACGGAACGCCGTGCTTGATCCCAACGGCCTCGTATCACTAGCAGTCGAGATGACGGACATCTTATCCACATGGCTGCAACGGATCGTGCAGCCACGTCTCGGACCCTGACTCAACAGTTGGGGACGTATGCAAGACAACAACCATCTGCACGAACAGTTCGACGACGTTTGCAGCAACATATACTATCAGCTCGGGGACCACGTCTGCGGTTACCCTTGACGCAGCATCACAGACAGGAGCGCCTGCGATGGTGTACTCAAGGACGAACCTGGGTGCACGAATGGCAAAACGTCAGTTTTTCGGATGAATACAGGTTCTGTTTACAGCATCATGATGGTCGCATCCGTGTCTGCCGCATCAAGGTGTACGCACATTGGAAGTGTGTATTCGTCATCACCATACTGGCGTATCACCCGGCGTGATGGTATGGGGTGTCATTGGTTACACGTCTCGGTCACCTCTTGTTCGCGTTGACGGCACTAGACAGTGGGCGTTACATTTCAGATATGTTACGACCCGTGGCTCTACCCTTCATTATAACCCTGGGAAACCCTAGATTTAAGCAGGATAATGCACGACCGCATGTTGCAGGTCCTGTACGGGCCTTTCTGGATACAGAAAATGTTCTACTGCTGCTCTGGTCAGCACATTATCCAGACCTCTCACCATCTGAAAACGTCTGGTTAATGGTGGCCGAGCAACTGGCTCGTCACAATACGCCAGTGACTAGTCTTTATGACCTGTGGTATCGTGTTGAAGCTGCATGGGCAGCTGTACCTGTGCACGTCATCCAAGCCCTGTCTGACTCAATGCCCAGGCGTATCAAGGCCGTTATTACGGCCAGAGGTGGCTGTTCTCGGTACTGATTTCTCAGGATCTATGCACCCAAATTGCGTGAAAATGTAATCACATGTCAGTTCTAGTATAATATATTTCTCCAATGAATGTCCGTTTACAGTAAATGATCTTCGCTGTAGACAAAGTCTAAGTAAGCACTCGATACGGATCACTTCAATCTGTTCTGCGAGTGCCGCTCTACAACCGTCCACCAATGTCCGCATACTGAGCCGACCTGAACGGCCGAGGCTGTCAGGAGCGGCGCCTACATTCACTTCGGTTTGAGGGCGCTTCTGTCGTGGTGCGGTCCTATTCCGTCCACCGTTGGCCGACGTCGTTTCACCGACTTCTCTGGCCTTGCGTTCTTCGTCTTCTTCCGGCACTTGTGGTTACACCAGAACAGAAATAACCTGTCATATCCTCCCAACCCGTGAAGTCTTATTTCGTATCCTTCTCCCCTTCTGCTGCTTTACTTTTTGGCAGGCAGTGTATGATGCTTAACTGATATTAGGTCTAAAGTATAGGTCTGTCGAACATGATGCTGTATCAGTACATCTGAGCGTGGGCGAACCAATTTCCAAAACGGTTATTACTGTGCAGAGGTGTACGGAGTTAACATTATGACACATTTATATAAGTAATGTTCGTTATAGAAAATATCCTACCGATTCTTGACATCTATATCCAGAACAGATTACATACAGGTCAGAGAGGAAGTGAAGATATTGATGGGAGAATTTATTGCGAATTTATGTCTTTTTGCCGGTCGGAGTGTCCGAGCGGTTCTAGGCGCTACAGTCTGGAACCGCGCGATTGCTACGGTCGCAGGTTCTAATCCTGCCTCGGGCATGGATGTGTGTGATGTGCTTAGGTTAGGTAGGTTTAAATAGTTCTTAGTTCTAGGGGACTGATGACCTCAGAAGTTAAGTCCAATAGTGCTCAGAGCCTTTTGAGCCATATATCTTTCTAAGATTGGTGTGAAATGAAATTGATGCGTGAGGCAATATTTCCTTCATACATTTCCATCATAAAATATCGCGATATCAATAAACGGTCGCAACAGTGACCAGGTGAGCAGGGAAACCAAATACAGTAAAGTGACTGGTTCAATATATCTTTCCTACCAAATACTTTATGGAGAAACTACTAGATACTGCTACAGGTTACTCCGAAGTCGTAAACACCACACATATGTGTACTAATTCACAAAAATCTACCTGATGACGGAGGTTTATAGCTTTCAAACTCAAAGTGAAAGTAAAAGAAATTGTGAGTGATAAGGGTAAAGTTTCTGTTTCAGTCGATTCGAACAACTTAGAAATCGTTCTCTCTGAAACATGTTTGTAAAATCGAACGGAAACACTCATCATTGGAGGACGTGGTAGTAACATCGCTCCTTACGCTGTCCAACTTTAGTGTGAGGGCGCTAAGACGTTTTACTGCTGTTCAGCTATATTGCGTCACGTCAGATGTTTACCACCACCATCATCAAATTAAAGTGGCCCGGAGAACAAAGTTCCAGGGTACAAAGAAACAAAGCCGAGGAAAGGAAATACAGTACTAACCTGACTATGGCAGATGATGAAAGTTACCACCATTCGTCTCTTGGAACTTTTGGGCCCTTGTCAGCAAGTAGCTGAAGGCGGATGGAAGCTGGACTGCCGGAATTGCTGCAGTGTCGCGTAAAGTGCATTGCTTGAAGACTATGAGGGTTGCTGCGATACGCCTCAGATTTGAGGGCTGCGCACACGAAGTAATCGCACGCTGACAGATCAGGTAACGCGGGTCGCCAGCTATGACCGCGACCGCACCGACCTCTGCGTGAAGATTGTGAAAATGTGCTCCAATATTCGGCCAGCTCTATGAGCCGTTGGTCCGTCCTGTTGGAAGTAACTGTGGGTCTTCTCCTCCACTAATGCTGCCACAAACAGTTTTAAAATACAGGCAATGTAAAGCGCCGTAGTCAGCGTCGGATGAAAGAAGATGGGACCAATCGAAATCTACACCTACGCGATTACTCTGCTATTCACAATAAAGTGCCTGGAAGATGCTGATGCAAAGTGAAGACACTGCACACCAAACGCCAACCTTCCGATCACGCAATGTTATGCGGGTTTTCCGCTGCACAGAACCTGTGATTCTGTGAACTGATATTACCACTGAGGTGAAACCAGGCTTCATCAACATAAGGACCACACAGATGCATGTCCGGTGAATAGCCACTCACTTAACTGGAGGCACTGAGGAGCATCTGCTGGTTTTGATGCATAAACAACAGATGCTTGATAGGGATGCCTGTGCAGGTCCAGGTGGAGCATCCTTCCGCATGATCGACGTCATATGCTGGTCACTCGTGCCAGGCGTCGGGTTGAGTTGGTAAAACTGTGAAACACTTTTTGGTGAACTGCAGCCACATTTTCCAGCGTGCTGCCACGTTTCGGAATGATTTTTGTCTTCTTCAACACAGATAATGTGTGACACTATTTTTGATTCAAAAATCGTTCAAGTGGCTCTGAGCACTCTGGGAATTAACAGCTAAAGTCATCAGGCTCCTAGAACTTAGAACTACTTAAACCTAACTAACCTAAGGACATCACACACATCCATGCCCGAGGCAGGATTCCAACCTGCGACCGTAGAGGTCGCGCGGATCCAGACTGAAGCGCCTAGAACTGCTCGGCCACACCGGCCACCTGATATTTTCCGACTAATTTTCTGAGCAAACAACTGATCACACAGTTTCCACGAATTCGCTGTCACTTAACTGTCCACAGGGAATACCTGCTGCGTCTCTGTGTGTACCATCGTCCCCTTCGCACTGCTCCACTCACCCTGAGACGCTCTGAACCGGTGTGGACCACGTGGCGGGCGTACACATCGTGTGCACCTCAAGGGGTGTAGTTACATGCATATACACTCGTCCGGGGCATTTTTATTTGTCCCATCCTGTCCATTATGACCTCTTTAAGACTAGCATATGAGTTATGTAACGTTGCTTTGACAGGAGCGCATGTGTGTTTTTATTCAACCATCGTCATTGTCACTTGAAAACTGGTCATTCAGCTGGTCAAAAAGCTCCTGTAAGCAAGTTAAATTATCAGCTGGCTTTTTTGAACAGAAACGGGGCCTTCGCAGCTCAGAAAATCTACCTTCAGTTGTGATTAACCGAGAATGGTCTTGAGGAGTGGCGATGAAGGGGGCAGGACCGTACGTAACCACAGGATGATTTCTAGCAGATACTCGTACCCCTCAGGATATTCGTAATGGCATTTTTTAATTAAAATATTAGATTGTTCTCAATGAGATAGACACCTCTCCTTCGCTACAATTATGAAGTTTGCAATATAGGCTATTTTAATTGGAGTAGGTTGGTTGGTTTGGAGAAGGAGACCAGACCGCGTGGTCATCGGTCTCATCGGATTAGGGAAGGATGGGGAAGGAAGTCGGCCGTGCCCTTTCAGAGGAACCATCCCGGCATTTACCTGGAGTGATTTAGGGAAATCACGGAAAACCTAAATCAGGATGGCCGGACGCGGGATTGAACCGTCGTCCTCCAGAATGCGAGTCCAGTGTCCAACCACTGCGCCACCTCGCTCGGTAAGTTTAATTGGAGTAGCGAAACGTATTTGTGGGGGAGGAGGGCTGGGGCAGGCGGTGACGTGGGACGTCAGTCAGCCAGAGGCCCAGAGTCACGAGCCGGCAGCAGCGCGCCGCCGGTCACCCGACACTGCCTCCGTGTGGCTCAGCTGGCGCGCTGCGCGCCCCGGCTGTGCCAGGCCGCCGACGCCCGCTGCCGACGCCCACTCGCGCCGCCGCCTCACGTCGCCTTCCCCGCCCTATCCCACAGTGGGCCGCTGCTCGTACTCAGTCCGGAAAACAGCGTACCAACCAGAATCCCAGAATTTACACTTCTGGCCACTGAAATTACTACACCAAGAAGAAATGCAGATGATAAACGGGTTTCATTGGACAAATATATTATACTAGAACTGACATGGGATTACACTTTCACGCAAGAATAACGGCCTTGATACGCCTGGGCATTGAGTCAGACAGAGCTTGGATGGCGTGTACAGGTACAGCAGCCCGTGCAGCTTCAACACGATACCACAGGTCATAAAGACTAGTCACTAGCGTATTGCGACGAGCCAGTTGCTCGGCTACCACTGACCAGACGTTTTCAATTGGTGAGAGATCTGGAGAATGTGCTGGCCAGAGCAGCAATCTAACATTTGCTGTATCCAGAAAGGCCCGTACAGGACCTGCAATATGCGGTCGTGCATTACCCTGCTGAAATTTAGGGTTTCGCAAGGATCGAATGAAGGGTAGAGCAACGGGTCGTAACACATCTGAAATGTAGCGTTCACTGTTGAAAGTGTCGTCAAAGCGAACAAGAGGTGACCGAGGCGTGTAACCAATGGCACCCCATACCATTATACCGGGTGATACGCCAGTATGGCGATGGCGAATACACGCTTCCAATGTGCGTTCAACGCGACGTCGCCAAACACGGATGCAACCATCACGATGCTGTAAACAGGACCTGGATTCATCCGAAAAACTGACGTTTTGCCATTGGTGCACCCAGGTTCGTCGTGATGCAGCGTCAAGGGTGACCGCGCCCACGGTCTCCCAGCTGATAGTCCATGCTGCTGCAAACGTCGTAGAACCATTCGTGCAGACGGTTGTTGTCTTGGAAACGTCCCCATCTGTTGACTCAGGGATCGAGACGAGGCTGCACGATCCGTTACAGCCATGCGGATAAGATGCCTGTCATTTCGACTGTTAGTGATACGAGGCCGTTGGGATCCAGCACGGCGTTCCGTATTACCCTCCTGAACCCACTAATTCCATATTCCGCTAACAGTCATTGGACCTCGACCAACGCGAGCAGCAATGTCGCGATACGATACACTACAGTCGCGGTAGGCTACAATCCGACCTTACACGAGGCATCACAACAACGTTTTACGAGGAAACGCCGGTCAACTGCTGTTTGTGTATGAGAAATCCGTTGGAAACATTCCTCATCTCAGCACGTTATAGGTGTCGCCACCGGCGCCAACCTTGTCTGAATGCTCTCGAAAGCTAATCATTTGCATATCACAGCATCTTCTTCCTGTCGGTTAACTTTAACGTCTGCAGCGTGTCATATTCGTGGTGTAGCAATTGTAATGGCCATTAGTGTATAACGAGTGTGTAACTAAATTGTTGTTGGCAAATTTATAATTGTGAGGTTACCATGAGTCTCAAGAAGGCGCTGTGGACTCTGACACCGAATCACGCTTACGCTGTATCTGACGTGTAGAGCGCACCCCACGTTGCATGCTACGCTAACGCCGCCTTAGCTACAACACGGTGCGGCTCGCTGTTCTGACGGTGATGAATTTTCGCTGTGAACCTCTTTTACGAAGTAATGAGGACATAGACTGTTACTTGCAGTGCTACAAACAGTGGATAATAAATGAGGATATACGTATAGTAGACATGTCATTTCTCTGTAAAAGGACAGCGTGAAGACCGTGCCCAACAGAAAAGCTTGTTAGCTCCGAGCAATCATACTGTTGTGACATCTAAAAGCGGTAAAGATCTTTTAGGTCTCAAGTGCCCTTCTTTTTCGACGGATTCGTCTCGGATCGGTGCTCTTTGTTCGTTTTTTTCTCCGGTGAATAATTTTCAATCCTAAAGTGCGACAGTCGAAGATGTGCAATATAACACTTGTCAAAACCTATAAATTGTATTAATAACCCAGAATGAGATTTTCACTCTGCAGCGGAGTGTGCGCTGATATGAAACTTCCTGGCAGATCAAAACTGTGTGCCGGACTGAGACTCGAACTCGGGACCTTTGCCTTTCGCGGGCAAGTGCTCTACCATCTGAGTTATCCAAGCACGACTCACGACCCGTCCTCACAGCTTCAATTCTGCCTGTACCTCGTTTCCGACCTTCCAAACTTCACAGAAGCTCTTCTGCGAACGTTGCAGGACTAGCAGTCCTGGAAGAAAGGATATTGCGGAGACATGGCTTAGCTACAGCCTGGGGGATGTTTCCATAATGAGATTTTCACTCTGCAGCGGAGCTTGCGCTGGTATGAAACTTCCTGGGAGATTAAAAATGTGGTAGAGCACTTGCACGCGAAAGGTTGGATTAATAATGTTTTTCACCCTCCAGTTTCGTTAAACGTGTGAAAATATAGAAATTAGAACGTACCAAATCTCCTGAACGGGGTGGATTTTCGGACAGTTTGTTCTTTAAAATTCTGAATTTTCCACATTGCCAAACCTCGTTTAGGATCTTTTTTTGTTCAGGCGATCTCTCGCACTGTGTTGCATCCTGTCAGTAGAGAAGAATTAGATATAATTTGTCAGTTGTTTATACTCTGTAGCGTAGAGGCAATCAACGAGAAAATGCCTTTTGCTTCTAAGGAAACACTGACGGTAAATTTTGTGGCAATGAAAACCAACTTTGCGTATTTTGCTACAGGGCGACCGCCTGCAACCACTGCTTCGATTGCTGTTTCGTCTCTGGCGTGAAGTGATGCATTCACGTCTTATCCACAATAAGTAATAGATGTTCCGAACTGATTTAATTATTTTCGAAACAGCCAGCTTAAAGCTGAGAAATTTGTTTCCAAAATTGCTTTTGGTCAGCGATCAACAAATTTGGGTTCGCTTTTCAGTAAGCTTTTCCATAATAGATTCTTCCTTTAAAATATGCAGTTCTCTGTCATGTGATAAGGCTGTGGAAATATTTATTTCAAATTCCATCAACAGATGGCTTATCCAATACTGCAGGGTGTTTCAAATAGTCACACCCAATTTCACAAGACTTCTACGTTTATGAAGATAGAAATTTGCGGTTACTTTTAAATTGCGCATCAGAACGTCGACACCAGTTGTAAGTTGTCGGTTCATGTGGTTGTCGGCAGGGGTCTCCGTCGTGCAGCTTCACCGGTCGTTCACTATTCAGTTTGCGCAGAGTCGAGATGGTGACATCGAAGCAACATTTGTGAACAGGAGGGGGCACTATATCACTGTCATCCGCTTGTTGGAATACCCTATAGCCATGAGACGACACATGGATGGGTCGGAAGTAAGCTGTTTATGAATCTCGGATGGCCTCCACGGTGACCTGACGTTACGGTGAGCGGTTGTGTGGGAGTTTGTGAGAGGTTCCGTCTAATAGCCTCTCCTCCCACAACAGTGGATGAACTGTGATGTTGCCAGCAGCGAATGCACGAAGGGAGGAAGATTAGCGTTTCAAGACAGAGGAAGGTAATTACCTGTTCACTTTTAAAGGAACCACCGCTGCATTTCTCTGAAGCGATTTAACGAAATCACGGAAACCTAAATCAGGAAGGCCAGTTACTAATTTGAACCGTCGTCCCCACGAATGCGAGTGCAGTGTCATAAACTCTGCGCGAGCCCGCTCGGTAACAGTGAATGTAGCAACTCCAGAAATTCTCGCAAGCGTACGGGACGAGTTTGGCTTTCGTCTGGTCTGTCGCGCATACGGTGGAGCGCACATTGAACGTTTGTGAAATATAAGCCGAAAAGCTTCGATAGTGAGCACAATGGAAAAAAGTTACTTTAACAAAAGGAACATTGTAGGCCTATGCGTAAGTTAAAAGTCACCTCAAGTTTCTACCTTGTTTTTTTTTTTCTTTCAAGTAGAAGATATAGTATTGCTAAATGGGATGAATAATTTTGAAACTTCCTGTATATTGTTCACTTTCTCGTATTTTTATCTGTTGCTGTAATTCCACTTGCAGCTGAGGGTGGACTTCTGTGTCCCCAGCTCCCATAGACCACTGTTGTCTGGGTAAACCATTGCTTACTGGTTCCGAATATTGAAATGTGCACTCTTATTTTGTGTGAGAAGTAACTGTTCATTGTGATAAAATAACTACATATGAATATTCAGTCATGGGATATTTTGTTAGCACATACTAATACTACAAAACTGGTACGTACAACATGATTTATATTTCGTGCACCTTGTGGGAAAGGAAAGTATGCCGTAGTAGGTCAGCGAGAATTCTTTTTCAGTAGTAAGCTTCTATCATATGCACCAGTAGACTGAGGGTGATGTCACTTTCTAGGCCTCAACACGTCTACGGCTGTTACGAGGCAGACCCGATCAGCGCGCAAGTGTTACGCAGGTACTCGGTGAACGCAAGTGGGATTCCTTGGACGGAAGACGGCGCTCTTTCCGCGAAGCACTATTGAGAAACATTAGAGAACCGGCATTTGAGGCCACCTGCAGAACTCCCTACAGCCGCCAACGTCCATTTCTCGTGGAGACCACGAAGATAAGATGAGAGATGTTGGGACTCGAACGGAGTTCTTAGGTTAGTTAGGTTTAAGTAGTTCTAAGTTCTAGGGGACTGATGACCTCAGATGTTACGTCCCATAGTGCTCAGAGCCATTTCAACTATTTCCTGACCGTTCGACTCTGGAATAGCACGTCGGAAAAATAAACATCTTAATCTTTTCGTTCGAGCTCTGGTTTCTCTTGTTTTACTACTATGGTCATTTCTCCCTATGCAGGGGGGGGGGGGGGGGGAGCCAACAAAATATTTTCTCATGCAAAGGAGAAGGTTGGTGACTAGCAAAACAGTTATGGTATCGTCTTGTGCTTATGACCGTATAGAGTGTTTTATAGAGGGAATAACATCAAATTTCACATGTAAATGTTATTTTAATCTAATGGCCCTTCTTGAAGACTACTAGCTGTTTTTATACAACTTTTATTCGTAGAAAGGCATAAATTATTGGTTGAAAGTAATGTTTCTGATGCTAACTGCGTCTTACAATCTGGACTTTTTCTTGATATCTATTAGACACTATTGTTGCTTTTATTTCTATAGTTTCCCTAAGGATGAGGGGGCCGCAGGTAGCTATGAATACAGGCGATGAAATGAAAAGATTTCAAGGCAACTGTGCACACGGTGTTACAAAAATTACGAGGATAATTGCTTCGACAGAACCAAGGTCGACAGGAAATTATTCCGCAGTGATGCCATCAATCAGATATTTTCCTCAACCATCTCCGGGTAACAGTGGTCCAGTAGACAAAACTTAATACGGAGAAATTTCCTGTAATTCTCGTAATGCTGAACATTTACATGTCGTACGTGCGCGCGTTTGGAAGTTGTGGAAAAAAACGGGAGGGGGGGGGGGGAGGGGGGAGGGGGGGGGGAGGGGGTGGCAGGTTAAGCAATAGCTGTTCAAATGTAGCATTTCAAATAAAGTTCCATAATGCTAGGATAAATATAGAAATTACCTTTCATATACTTTTAGTGCTCTGGTGTAGTAGAAAGGTATTTTTTGTTTTGCTTTTAGTCACTACCAGATCTGTATGCAAATTCCGGAACAAACGAATAACTCGCTAATCATGGAATATGATTCAGCGGATAGCAAAATCCACTGAGAATTAAGTCAGAAACTAAACTAGTACAATATGTGAATAATAATAAATTATCACTATAATTTGCGCTTCTACGAACTAAATTTAACATAATAAATTTGGCAGGAAAAACATCGGGAAATATCGGAAAACAAATCGGGAGATTTCCGGCCGAAGTTTTGCCAAACCCCACGCGAAGCGATGTTGGAACCACGCCAACCGTATAGTCCCTCTATAGCAGCTTTGTCTATTAGTGTGTATGGTGGACGGTAGTGAGTCAGTTCCTCTGTAGAAACTGTTGTCCAGTTTACCCATCACAACTTAAATTATTTTGGAAGTATCCAAGATGTTGAAACCTGTTACGTCATTTTGATTATAATTCATGACCTCTACACAGAAAGCGGTCCACATCATCTGCTACATTTACAGCTACTCGACATTCAGTTCTTCAGTCTATACTTTTCAATTTATGGGACTTTCTCCCATAAAAAGTAGCAAAAAATCGAAAAATAAATGCAGTTCAATGCACGAAATTGTGGTGTAACCCCATAATGTTTTCCACATACTCAGATATCGACTTTATTTGGTTTTACAAACATTTTTTACGTTTGGCGAGTCACTGGCAAGCACGTAGCCATTAAGTGTCGAAGACGTTCGCACTAATGGACTCATTCACTCTAAGTCAGTTCTGTGGGAATTATTTTTGTATATCTGAGTGTATTCTCCGAGGTTTGTGCATCAGTCGGTTGCGCCTTGGCACTGTATTCTGTAGCGTATAATATGACGTCTAGCCTTGCCTGTGTGACGCACAATGATGACGTCCCCAAGTCGCAACAGAAGCGTCATAGAAGCGACGTGAAGGCCGCCTGTGGTGGCTGCTAGCCAATCTGTCGGCTTCTTCGCGTGACTTCCAGAGCAGACTGCTTCTAGACCCGCCCCCACCTGTCCACATTTAGTGGTTCTGCGGTTTCGCTAAACTGCATGTGGCACATGGGAGGGTGCTTCCTGTAAAAGAACGCGGTCGACTTCCATCCCAATCCTTACCCTCGGGGGCGTGGTTGTGATCCAGGCGTGTTGAGGAAACGTTAGAAACTAATATTCCTGCCTTTCTTCAGGAGGAGATTTTACACAGCTATGCGAAGGGTCTAATCTTATTTACATTTTCTGTACGTCCCCAAATCATGACAGTAAACGAAACAACATCACACGCTGTATTCTCAGCATTCTTTCGTAAACATTCCTACTACCACACACACACACACACACACACACACACACACACACACACACTGATACGAATCTTGTAAATTAATAGAAATAGTTTATTCCTTACATCAGTAAGTTACATCAGTTGTATGTGTACTTGAGGGTTCGCGATATCCAGTTCTGCAACATGCAAATAGTTTTTGGAACATTGTATTTTTACATACTGTGTATTATGATAATATTCATTGTCGCTAATTTACATAGCTGCATTAGGTTCCTACATACTATTACTTCAACGCATTATCCTGTGTACGTATATACTGCTGTGTGATTTCTTTATGTAGTCTGCTTGACGGGAGCCGTTTGAATGTCATTATCTACTATTAACGTTGTGATCACTCTGTTATCGCTCATTGTCGTCTTGATTTTTAAGATTTCCTTGCCAACATTTTTATTTTATTCCTTTTGGCTCTGTCTCACTTTATATTCGTGTCGGACGTTTGGGTTTTTATTGTTACGTATCACGTCTGGGCTTCCGTGAAATTCTGTTCCTATATCTAATTGTTTGTTTTTACTGCTGTGACTGACGGTCTAGGTTGGTGTGCGTTTTCGTGGAAATTGCTTCTCCTGTCGGCAATGTTGATATTTCATTCGCAGAACTCCCGTTTGTTACTTTGCTAGCGTTTTGTCTGTTTTGTACCGTGACATCTTTCCGACTGCAGCCGGAGAATGTAGCGCATTCTTGTTTTCAGTCCCCTGCATTCACCTAACCACGACTTGATTCTCTTCCTATTTTGAACGTTAATTACCGTTCGCTCCTTATTCTGGATTGTGCGTGCTGACATTTGTCGGTTTGTCATAACGTATTTGTTGAAATTTTGGCAAATATTTGTTTCTTTTTGGGTTTCCTGTCAACCAAGGATGGAGACATATAATTTCGTTCTCCATAATTTTATCGCAGTGGCAATTTACTTTTAGATGATCGGTATAGCCAAATACCCTATGCGTTCGGGTTGTCTATTAGATATTACGGATGCTTTAAAATCCTGTACCCTTTTATACGTGTTTTCTCAGCTCCATTTTCACTATTCGTAATCCATTTTCCACATGAAGATATCTGTTATTACATTTCTTTACTTTGTTTATTTGAAAAATCATTCCATATGATGCTAAAGCTTGTATTTTTACCGGGTTGTATTTTTATATGGGAAAAAATCGTATTGCCTGTTCGCGTCATTATGTGTTATAGTTGACTGTCTTTCAGTTTCACAGGTATTGCATTTACTAAAAAGTTCATTGTGAGCCCAGTACATCGTCTGTACCTGTACTTTTAGGTCGTTCAAACTCACAATGGAAACTAAATTTCAGCATATTCTTCCTTATCTAGCATCCATGTCAACGTGTTTAGAAGATTCTCACAGCGCTAGACATGAGCGCGACGTAAAGGTCGCCTTACGTCTTAGTCGCGACGGAACTGACTTTTAGGCTGTATGAGATAACTCCAACGTTCCCGAAGGCGCAGTGGCAGGAAATGATACAACGAAATCCACACGTGAGTACTGATCCTGTAGTATAACTGTTCCCACACATCGTGTGGGGACTTGACACGTTGTTTCTTCGGAAGTAATACGAGAAAACATCAGTTGGAATAGAGGTTTTGATCCGTGCTGGAAGCGATCTTAGATCGTATGGAGGGGAGTTGTCACGTTGTTTCTTCGGAAGTAATACGAGAAAACATCAGTTGCAATAGAGGTCTGGATCAATCCTGGAAGCGAGCTAAGGTCGCTTAGAGGGGAGGTGGACTCCTCACTATACGTAGCAGAACCGTGTTCGACTCTTGGTCTGGCATAAGACTGCGAGAGCATGCCGAGAATTTCGTTTCTCGACAGGCTGGAGCACCGCTGCACTGGCACCTGCCCTTCTTCAAAGTGCTCTGCCTCAACAACGGATTGGCCGTAAGGGTCGTACGGGTCTCGCTTTGCAATATTCGCCTACAGTGTCGCCCGATCTGTGAGGAAAACGACTTTAGGAGAGCTGCGAGGCCGCATGTCAGCAGCGGAGAATGAACTACCTCCACAAGTGCTCACAAATATATGGTACTGTCGTCTGGATGATTCTCGTTTGTCCGGTGAAGGGCACATAGAATATCTGTAAAACCTTGATCCTAAATGTAACTGTAAAAGTACCGGTTTTACGTATGAGCACGTTAAAGTTAGATCTTTGTAAAATCGACTGGTTCTCATGAAAATAAATACCTCATAGTTCTACACGACAAACCACTGAAAGACTTAAGTCGAAACAAGACCGCGGGAGTAGACGACATTCCGTTAGAGCTAGTGATAGCCTTGGGAGAGCCAGCCTTGACAAAACCCTTCCATCTGGTGAGCAAGACGTATGAGACAGGTGAAATATAGTAATTCCAATTCCAAAGAAAGCAGGTGCTGACAGGTTTCGGACAAACTATCAGTTTAATAAGTGACGGTTGCAAAATACTAACATGAATCCTTTACAGAAGAATGGAAAAACTGGTAGAAGCCGACCTCGGGGAAAATCAGTTTGGATTCTTTACAAATGGTGGAACACGTGAGACAATACTGACCCTACGACTTATCTTAGTAGACAGGTTAAGGAAAGGCAAACCTACATTTATAGCATTTGTAGGCTTAGATAAAGCCTTTGACAATGTTAAGGGAATACTCTCTTTCAAACTCTAAAGGTGGCAGAGGTAAAATACAGGGAGCGAAAGGCTATTTAAAATTTGTACAGAAAGCAGATCGCAGTTATAGGACTCGAGGGGCACGAAAGGGAAGCAGTGGCTGAGAAGCGAGTGAGAGAGGGTTGTAGCGTATCCACGATGTTATTCAAACTATGTATTGAGCAAAGAGTAAAGGAAACAAAAGAAAATTTTATAGTAGGAATTAAAGTCCAGGGAGAAGAAATAAAAGCTTGAGGTTTGCCGATGGCATTGTAATTCTGTCAGAGACAGCAAAGGACTTGGAAGAACAGTTAAACGGAATAGACAGTGTCTTGCGAGGAAAATATATGATTAACATCAACAAAAGCAAAAGAAGGGTATTGGAATGTAGTCGAATTAAATCAGGCGATGCTGAGGGAATTAGATCAGGAAATGAGACACTTGAAGTAGTAAAAGAGTTTTCCTATTTGGGGAACACAATAACTGATGATGGTCGAAGTAGACAGCATATAAAATGTAGACTGGCAATGGCAAAGAAAGTGTTTCTGAAGAAGAGAAATTTGTTAACAACGAGTATTGATTTAAGTGTCAGGAAGTCGTTTCTGAAAGTATTTTTATGGAGTGTAGCCATGTATGGAAATGAAACATGGACGATAAACAGTGTAAACAAGAAGCAAATGGAAACTTTCGAATTGTGGTGCTACAGAAGAATGCTTAAGATTAGATGGGTAGATCACGTAAATAATGAGGAAGTAGTGAATAGAATTGGGGAGAAGAGGAATTTGTGGCACAACTTGACTAGATGTAGAGATCGTTTGGTAGGACACGTTCTGAGGCATCAAAGGATCACCAATTTAGTAATGAAGGGAAGAGTGGAGGGCAAAAATCGTTGTGGGAGACCAAGAGTCGATTACACTAAGCAGATTCAGAAAGATGTAGCGCGCAATAATTACTCGGAGATGAAGAGGCTTGCACAGGATGGAGTACATGTAGAGCTGCATCGAACCAGTCCTTGGACTGACGACTACAAGGAAAACAATGAAAGTTAAAAAGTCTTCATTGTCGTGGAATAGGCAGTCTTGTGAATCTCCTTGGAACACCCGCTGCCTCTCCACGCTGACCTTCCTCGCCTGTGGCGGCCGGCCTGTTTGAACGGGAGTCCACTAGACAGACGTGATGGCGCTGCTGAGCCTCGCGAGGTGACGAAATGTGGCAGCCACGGCGGCCGGCTCTCCGCACAGCCCGTCAAGAATAGACGCGTCTGCCACGTGGCGGCGCAGCCAGCGCCCGTCATCTGACTGCCCGCCAGGTGGCGAATCAGTCCCGCGCACGGTTTCGAAATTTCACCTCAGGAAGATTCTGCTCGCTAGGGCAAATAGTGTTAAGTCGCGGCTGTGGCCTTTTACTGACATGTCGAATTAACTTATCGCGATAGCTAACTGTTCATTTAGAAATATTCTACTTTGCTGTGCGAAGCTAATTCGGCTTTGTCGTGATTGTAATGATACTTCCGTCTTAAGAATGTACCTGTAGGCTTTCTTCGACTTTTTTGTAAAATTCATTTTTAAAAATCAGTATAACCGTATTCGAAATCACATCCGCCAATGTTGACAGAATAATGACACCTGTCTTGTATGGTTCAGGCTCACTTATGCTGCAGAAGATGTTCGTAGTCCTTTTGGGAAACTATATGTAGCAATCCTCATTGGTGTTCAATGGAATTTTCACAAATCCTCGAGAGTCAACTCTTCTATTTTTTTCGAGAGATTGTGTGTGAGAATAACGGGCACTTAATTGTATTTTCAGAGAATCCACACTGGGTCAACAATGTTCAAATCTGGCGTCTTTAATCGTTACGGTAAAAAAAACAATCATTGATATTTGCACAGACTATGCAGTTCTCCGCTGGAAACTGTGCCTTCGCTACTGAAGCGTAAGCACATAAAGTGGTTTCACACATCATAACACTTTCTCTAACACTCTGACCACCAGTATTACAGAAAACTGAAGAATGACTGCTCAGGCATACTATTATTAATACTACTAATACAGTAACGTAATGCACTTAAACTAACATTAAAACTCAAAAGCTGTGTACCCGAAAAATTACCCCTAAGATAGCGTATGCGTGATACGAACTTTACGCGTTTTGAAAAGAAATAAAAGATAATACCTAAAACATTTAATTTCTCTAGTAGATACGGCACTACTAAATATATGTATAACGAAAACAAGATAAATTCTTCATTTAACACTTGCGCAAACGCCTTAAATTTGTGTGTAAACCTATGTCTAAAGTACACGGAAAGTGGCCCTTATGTGTGTGTGAAATCTTACAGGACTTAACTGCTAAGGTCATTAGTCCCTAAGCTTACACACTACTTAAGCTAAATTATCCTAAGGACAAACACACACACCCACGCCCGAGGGAGGACTCGAACTTCCGCCGGGAGCAGCCGCACAGTCCATGACCGCACCGCTAAACCGCTGGAAAATGGCCCCTAGGTAGGGTTTTTCTTCTCTTGTTTTGTTCTAAAAGTACTTCGAAAGGAGTGAAACCTTCAATAGATAACATGAAATAGGCTCTAATTACCTTTCTTACCGTGTAATACAAACTTAATTGACAGTTATTATAGAATTGACTGCACGAGCTCAATGTTCAATCGTGTGCGGTCTGCGCCAAATGGTTGAAATGGCTCTGAGTACTATGGGACTTCACATCTGAGGTCATCAGTCCCCTAGAACTTAGAACTACTTAAACCTACCTAACCTAAGCACATCACACACATCCATGCCCGAGGCAGGATTTGAACTTGCGACTGAAGCGCCTAGAACCACTTGGCCACACTGGCCGGCTCTGCGCCAAAACATCGGCCTTGTCTTTGCTGTTGAAAGGAGGCAATGTGAAGTGTACGCATTCCTTTCTCTTCACCGTATGTACACACACTGTAATCGCAAAATATCTAACAGTAATAGATTTGTGAACCTAATTAATGTTCCCATTGTTCTGCGGTCAAGGTTTAGTAGTAACTGAATCAGTAAAGTTGATTTTTCGCATTTATAAGACGCTTGATAATAGAGCAATACCAGTAATGTGTTGTGTATGCAGAGCCTGCCGCTTTATTTAAGTTCATTTTGTCTTGACTGAAACAGTATTAAGTCCAGCAGAATTTTCATGGCAGTGGTAATTAATTCTAAGTCGTATTTTAAAGAAATTCTTCCGCTTTCTAGGGCTATATTCTCGATGTGACTGAAATAAGTATCTTTGGGTGAATTTAACTCACGGATCAGAACATAAAAAAATTGCGTTGGCACCAGTTGTAAATTGCTGAATCAGGTGGTGGCGCTAGGGGACCCCCATTGTGTAGCTAGTTCACCGGGTCGAGCTGAGGTGGTGGATACCGAATTATATGTTATATGCATTTGCATGTTGCATATGCATTTGCATATTTGACTCCATTCCACCGGTTATTGCATATTTCAACTAAAAACTGGCTAACCGACAGTCCACTGTCACCGAAGTCATTACATAAGAGGAGCAGGAGCAGGCCACGGTTAATCCCCTCCGCTGTCATACCGTACGCGTCGGCAACAATCAAATTAAACTACGCAAGCTTTCAGTCACACGTCCATTGTTTCAGTTTAGCTTTCTGTTTACTTGTACACAGTTGACGTGTAGCGTGTAACGTGTTGTGCGCCATGCCGCCCGACAGAAGAAACGTCGTTTCGTGGAAACAGTTTCAAATAGACCAGCGTGTCAAGACAAGTCTTCATATCGCAGGAACGCAGAAGAAAGGACCACGGCAGCAACTTCTGTCAATGGCTAGTTACAGGAGCAGGGATTTGTCCAAAGGTAACCAAAAAAGCCGGTTTAACATGGATCTATGTGAAGCAGTCATTGCAAGCAATATTCCTCTTAACAGGCTTACAAATCTATCCTCAAAGGCTTCCTGCGAAAATATTGCTTAAATCAAAATATACCAGATGAGTCAACTTTGCGTAAAAATTACATACCGACGATTTATGTCAATGTTCTGGAAGAAATACGCAGTGTTGTCAAGGACAGCATTATCAGGATTTCAGTTGACGAAGCTACAGACACTTATGGCCGTTACATTGCAAATTCAATTGTTGGTGCTTCAACAGAAGAGCCTTCTTCTTCCTATTTAGCGGCCTGCAAATAACTAGAAAAAGTAAATCATTCTGCGATCGGAAGATTTATGAATGAGGGTATAATAAAAATATTTCCAGAATCTTCTGCAGATGAAAGGATGTTTGTGTTTATTTCAGATACTGTTCCCTATATGATCAAAGCAGGTAAGCCCTCAGAGTATTTTATTCCAATTTGATTCATGTGACCCGCTTTGCTCATACGGTACCTCGCCTTGCTGAAGAAGTACGTTCCACGTTTGTGAATGTAAATAAACTGATTTCATCCAGAAAGAAAGTGTTTTTAAAGGTTCCTGCTTGCATCAAGACCTACAAAGAAAAACTACCAAATGTGCCTTTAGCTCCAAATCAGTGGTAACACTTTGGGGTATGTGGGTCGAAGCTCTGTTGTTTTACAGTCAACATTTCCAGGCCATTAGAGGGGTAGTAAACGACTTCGATAGTGCAGAGGCTTTGGCAGTTTGCCAGTGCAAGGGAAGCGTATAATGATTCCGGTATTAAAAAACACGTTGCTGTGATTTTTCCCATACTCCTGCGAGTATCAAAAATCTTGAAACTCAAGCTTTGGCTTTGAATGAATCTATTCAGTTAATGAATAAAATTATTTTAGTGAATTCCTCATTGCGAGAGGTATTCCCAAGGAAACATAAAGAAAAGTTTGAAAACATGTTAAACAATAATCCAGACTTTATTAATGGGGCAGGTGAACTTTTACCAGAAACAATAAGTGCAAACATACACTATGTGATCAAAAGTATATGGACACCCCCAAAAACATACGTTTTTCATATTAGGTGCATTGTGCTGCCACCTACTGCCAGGTACTCGGTAGTCATCAGATATCGTGAGAGAGCAGAATGGGGCCTTCCGCGGAACTTACGGACTTCGAAAGTGGTCAGGTTCACTGTTACCGATGTGATAGTGAAGCGGAAACTTTAAGGACACGTACAGCAATAAAGCGTACAGGCCGACCTCGTCTATTGACTGAGAGAGACCACCGACAGTTGAAGAGGAAAATAATGCGTAATAGGCAGACATCTATCCAGACCATCACACAGGAATTCCAACTGCTTCATAACCCACTGCAAGTACCGTGACAGGCAGACGATGAGAAAAATTGGATTTCATGGTCGAGCGGCTGCTCGCAAGCCACATAGCACGCCGGTAAATGCCAAACGACGTCTCCCTTGGTGTTAGGAGCGTAAACATTGGACCACTGAACAGTGAAAAAACATTATGTGGAGTGACGAATCACGGTACACAATGTGGTGATCCGATGGCAGGGTGAGGTATGGTGAATGCCCGGCGAACGTCATCTGCCAGGGTGTGTAGTGCCAACAGTACGATTCGGAGGCGGTGAGGTTATGATGTAGTTGTGTTTGACTTGGACGGGGCTTGGACCCCTTGTTTTGCGTGGCACTTTCACAGCACAGGCCTACACTGATGTTTTAAGCACCTTCTTGCTTTCCACTGTGGAAGAGCAATTCGGGGATGGCGTCTGCATCTTTCAACACGATCGAGCACCTGTTCATAATGCATGACCTGTGGCGGAGTGGTTACAAGACAATAAAATCCCTGTAATGGGCTGGCCTGCACAGAGTCCTGACCTGAATCCTATAGAACACCTTTGGGGTGGTTTGGAACGTCGACTTCGTGCCAGGCCTCACAGGCCGACATCGATTCGTCAGTGCAGCACTCCGTGAAGAATGGGCTGCTTTCCCCAAGAAACCTTTCAGCACCTAATTAAATCTATGCCTGCGAGAGTGGAAGCTGTCATCGAGGCTAAGGGTGGGCCAACACCATACTGAATTCCAGCGTTACCGATGGAGGGCGCCAGGAACTTGTAAGTCATTTTCAAGCAGGTATCTGGATACTTCTGATCATATAGTGTAGCACCCAAATTAAATACTGGACTGTTACCATGGTTGTTGTAGAAGGGTCCTTTTGTGCTTATAAAAATGTTTTGAGTGATCTTACTACCCAACATTTTGAACAGTACTTGGACATTTATGTTTACAATAGTAGAAAAATGTAAAATAAATTGTAAATGGTGGTTTGCTCGAATACTATCAATTAAATGTTAATGCTGTTCAAAAAAATTCATGGTTGTATGTTGCTTATTAAATAAAATATTACGGAGTTACTGAGCATGCCCCTCTGCGTGTGATATATGTCGATCTTGATCCTGTACATGTCGATGGTTAAGCTGCGACTCACTCACATCGCATACGCTTGTTACGGACAACAATAACAAAGAAGGAACAATTCTTGAAACACGGTATGAGTCCTCATTTTGCAAAGTTTTAGAAAATAATACCAGAAAGGCCCTCATCCCAACCTCTACCTGAAAGTATCCAGAAAATATCCGTTCTAAATCTACCGATTATTCGCGAGGCCGGTGCTCTTTCTCGTAACTGATATGCACAGGTTCGACAAGATATAATGCGCGCAGTAACTACCATGTTTTTTTTATTACTTGAGCTTGCAAATTTCGACGCTTTTCATGCTTTTTTTTAGCTGTTTTCATGCATATTTGCATGCATATTTTAAGGCTGTTATGAATCATATAATGCGGTCTCAAGCAACAGTAGGTGTTTTGCGTTCTTCGTTTCGAGAGCTAAATTTCAGTTACGCATATGCGACGTGATTGTCGTCGAGAGTAATGCCGTCCTCTGAGGAGGCGTGACAACACACGTGAACGAGGAGCTAGTGACGTCACAACATGGAATTCCACATTCCCTACACTTCTCGCAGCGTGAAATAAACAGTCGGGCATGTTAGAGTTTTGCGTCGTGGAGATGATATGTGACATCGTTTTACAAGTAGAACATGCGAGCCGCCATATTCTATAGCGTTAAATATCTTATTTGGTGGGTTATCTTTCTCAGAGTACGTGGTACGAATATAAGCTGCTTCAGAGCATCACCAAGTTGAGGATCTATCGAAAAGTTTTCGTTCTAGCAACGATTTACTGTAAAAATGACAGGAAACTACATATTGATAGGTATCGGCTTCCTGTAGCTGATGATTTTAATGTTGTAACTCGTGTGCTACCGAAGTCCACAGTTTCCATGCTACGACACAATGATGATTTATCAAAAGCGTTGTCTTTTTGGTTCAATTCGCGTATTAAATATCAAATAATGGCATTTGTAGATACAGTCTTTAAACAATGCATGTCGTATACGGAGGATTAATACCTATGTAGTAAGTGTAGAGCAGTTAAAAGCGGTCTGGGCTGCGAATTGTAAAGATAAAAGTAGCAGGTTCGCCCCCACCTTTTTCCTAGTTTCTCCGCCTTTCGTTTTCTAAAAGATTCTGGGTCTTTCTCATTCATTTGTTAGAAGTGTTTCGTTTTATAAATAATGTATTTGCTCGTTGCAATGACCAACGGCTGGAATGTTTCCCCAGTGGGGAGGAATCCCAACATGACTACCTGTTGCCAGGCTATGTCCTAAAGTAAACACAAGTTACGCAGTGGAAGTTTTGCTGTTATGAAACTTACTGTAATAGCTGGGTTTATAGACTGGCTCATGTTTGTATCTTGCGGGAAAATATATTTTGAATGATGGTGAGCAGATTGGAATAAAATCTCTCGTCCATTCGAATGAAATTGCGAACCGAATCTCGAGCTTGAAATCTGTTTGATGAAGTACGTTATTTCAGTGTTGGTAGTTAGTGCTAGATTTATAATAAGGATATTATGCATGCTCCAAGTGACAATACACAGTAAATCTTAACTATACTAAATTTAAAACCGAAAATGTGGTGAATGTACAACTGAGTTAACGAGTAACTTCTACAAGTATGTAGCTCAGCTCGTTGTACAATGTTATATGTTGTACCTCCACCAGCAATTCGCCGTTCAAGCTCTCGAAGAGTCCAGCACCATCTTCGTGGTTTCCTCCGCTCGTGTTCGACAGCCACTAACACATTTAACGCAGCTTTTTTACGCCAGTCCGTTTTCGCAAAGAAACTGTGTGGTTTGTACGCCAAATAAAGCCGGCAACTGCCGCTGGCAAGCGGTGAGAGCGCAAATCCGCGCCAGCCAGCTCACCCCGTGTGCTGCCGCCGGCGCTGTCTCTACTGTAGTCGGGTGTCACGTCAGCGTCCACGTTAACGTCAACGTTAGCTGCCTCGTCCCGTGGGAGGACGGCTTTAGGCACTGCACCTTCGTCGACCGCACCAGAAATTTCTAGACATTAAGCTGTTTATGTGAGGGCCACTACACAGGCTCCCCCTTGTTTCTGCGTTGTCGCCTTCACGACTCGACATACACTGGGTGACACACGAACGAGCGAACAGCTGACCCAGCTGCATATCATTTTCAATATCGAGAAGCCTTCCGAAGTAAGAGTGATTTCAGGTGTGCCACAGGGGAGTGTTGTAGGACCGTTGCTGTTCACAATATATGTAAATGACCTTGTGGATAACATCGGAAGTTCACTGAGGCTTTCTGCGGATGATGCTGTAGTATATGGAGAGGTTGTTACAGTGGAAAATTGTACTGAAATGCAGGAGGATCTGCAGCGAATTGACGTTTGGTGAAGGGAATGGCAGTTGAATATCAATGTAGACAAGTGTAATGTGCTGCGAATACATAGAAAGAAAGATCCTTTATCATTTAGCTACAAAATAGCAGGTCAGCAACTGGAAGCAGTTAATTCCATAAATTATCTGGGAGTACGCATTAGGAGTGATTTAAAATGGAATGATCATATAAAGTTGATCGTCGGTAAAGCAGATGCCAGACTGAGTTCATTAGAAGAATCCTAAGGAAATGGAATCCGAAAACAAAGGAAGTAGGTTACAGTACACTTGTTCGCCCACTGCTTGAATACTGCCCACCGGTGTGGGATTCGTGCCATATAGGGTTGGTAGAAGAGATAGAGAAGATCCAACGGAGAGCAGCGCGCTTCGTTAGAGGATCATTTAGTAATAGCGAAAGCGTTACGGAGATGATAGATAAACTGTAGAGGAAGACTCTGCAAGAGAGACGCTCAGTAGCTCGGTACGGGCTTTTGTTGACGTTTCGAGAACATACCTTCACCGAGGAGTCAAGCAGTATACTGCTCCCTCCTACGCATATCTCGCGAAGAGGCCATGAGGATAAAATCAGAGAGATTACAGCCCACACATAGGCATACCGACAATCTTTCTTTCCACGAACAATACGAGACTGGAATAGAAGGGAGAACCGATAGATGCACTCAAGGTACCCTCCGCCACACACCGTCAGGTGGCTTGCGGAGTATGGGTGTAGATGTAGATGTAGATGGGAGCACCTAGTGGAAATCACATGAATCATCAAGCAGCAGGTGACGCCAGGATAACGTTTCAGTTTCGATGCGTAATTTAAAATACGCATCCCACGTTTCTGTTATCAGTCACACAGAAGATATTATGAACTTGAATGAATCTTTTGAATATCCTTTATTATACGTAAAATAATTGTAATTAATTTTTCTTCTGCTTCCATCAGTAAGCTTAGTTTTTCTTTCGAGATCGGAACAAGCACCAGAAATAAGTAAGTTTATGTTCTAACGTGATGATAATCTTTGAACACCAGCAGTTAGAGTGCGTGCCACATAGTACAGTTGAGAAAAATTTTGCCGGAGCAAACGGAAGTGCACATACGAAAATAAGACAGATGTTTACATGCTGGAGAGTGCGAATTGCTCATATTGTATAGATGCTAGAATTGCAATGGTTAAAGACCTCTTCGCTTATAGATTTCATTTCGTTAGGGCTTGTAAATAGCGCAGTCTTTGAATGATGGACCGTCCACATAACCCGAAAAGTTCGTTTTCTCGGGGGTGTTAAATCATCTACTTAAGAAACTTTCAGGACCACCCCGCACCATCTTGCTCCTGGCTACGTTCAACCTGACTTGATGACGTACTGTCGACATCTGATCTGTGTTATGCAGCAGCGAACGACGTCGACGCTGTCAGCAGGCCTCATAGACCACTGCATCTGTTAGTTTAGCATTCTGTTGTGCACAGGTGAACTGTGTAAGTGGTGAAAAGAATGTTATTATCTAACACGGAATTCAAAATTGCGTAATTATTATCATAGGCGGCAGGGGAGGCCGAGCAGACCCAGGCGCTACAGTCTGGAACCGCTACGGTCCCAGGTTCGAATCCTGCGTCGAGCATGGATGTGTCTGATGTCCTTAGGTTAGTTAGGTTTAAGTAGTTCTAAATTCTAGGGGACTGATGACCTCATATGTTAAGTCTCATAGTGCTCAGAGCCATTTGAACCAATTACTTTCATATTTCCTTGTAACTGTCTGACTGACAGACAGTGAGGACAACATTTTTCACATCTTTACATTTCACTTAGTTTTTAATTTTTAAACATCAAATATAATAAGAAATCAAAAAAGGTGCTTAATTCAAAATTTTTTCTTCCAAAGATATATTTAACAAAGAAAAGGAGTCACAAAAGGAAACATTTTATTACATAAAAAGAATGGTCAGGTGGGAGTAAGACTCGTGCACTGAGGGTTCGGTACAAACTTAATTATGTATGTGTACCGACAGCTCATCCGTGTCGGGAATCGACAATATCGACGGTTTTTCCTGTTATCGGCGCTGATACACGCAATGTGTCGGCCCCAGGATTCAAAGACTTTCGAGAATGTTTTAAGTAGGATAACAAATGACAAAAGCAATGTTTTTCCGTGAGGTGTAATTAAATATTCACTCGTTTCGAGTTTTTTCTTTTAATGTGCTGTTAAACCTTGCTTCTCGCCAAATTACCATGATTGTAGGTCAACGAGAAGCGACCTGTAGGTTTTGACGAGTGAGTTGGCGAGAATCAAAATATGTGACATATACTATGTGATCAAAAGTATCTGGAAACCTGGCTGAAAACGACTTTCAAGTTGGTGGCGCCCTCCATCGGTAATGCTGGAATTCAGTTTGGTTTGACACAACCTTATTCTTGATGACAGCTTCCACTCTCGCAGGCACACATTCAATCAGGTGCTGGATGGTTTCTTGGGGAATGGCAGCTCATTATTCACGGAGTGCTTCACTGACGAGAGGTTTCTATGTAGGTCGGTGAGACGTGGCACGAAGTCGGCGTTCCAAAACGTCCCTAAGGTGTACTATAGGATTCAGGTCAGGACTCTGGGCCACTCCATTATAGGGATGTTATTGTCGTGTAACCTCTCCGCCACAGGCCGTGGATTACGAACAGTCGCTCGATCGTGAAGAAAGATGCAATCAACATCCCCCAATTGCTCTTCAACAGTGGGTAGCAAGGAGGTGCTTAGAACATCAATGTAGGCCTCTGCTATAAGGCAAAACAACAAAGGGTTCAAGCCTCTCCATGAAAAACACGACCACACCAAAACACCCACTTCCTGCCATCAGATCGCCACATTGTGTACCATGATTCGTCACTCCACACATCATTTTTTTACGCTCCTTACACCAAGCGAGGCGTCGTTTGGCATTTACAGGCGTGATGTGTGGCTTACGAGCAGCCGCTCGGCCATGAAATCAAAGTTTTCTTACCTCCCGCCTAACTGTCATAGTACTTGCAGTGGATCCTGATGCAGTTTGTAATTCCTGTGTTATGGTCTCCATAGATGTCTGCCTATTACACATTACGACCATCTTCAACTGTCGGCGTAGTGTGTCAGTCAACAGACGAGGTCGGCCTGTACGCTTTTGTGCTGCACGTGTCTCTTCACGTTTTTACTTCACTATCACATCGGAAATAGTGGATATAGGGATGTTTAGGAGTGTGGAAATCTCGTGTACAGACGTATAACACAAGTAACACTAAATCACCTGACCACGTTTGAAGTCCGTAAGTTCTGTAGTCGTAGTACCAATGATGTAATGCATTACCGAATCTCAAAGAACTGCTGTAAATGGAGCAACTTACGAGGGGAACTCTCCATCGCACGCACTTCAAATTTAGTGATAAGTTGTGCCAGTGGACAGCCCGTTAAAAAAGTGAGCGCAGATCAAGCATGAAAACGGAAGAAGGTGTACTGGACTGTGAAAAAAGGCAAAACAGAAATAGTGAATGGCCCCAGAACAAGAAGTGCAATAGCGGGCAAGCAGAAGCAATAATGGGTGAGTGCTCATGATGCTGCACTGCTAAGCGGGCAAGTCGTTCTCAAAACTCCATCTTGCCATTAATTTTTTCTCAAAACTTTATGGACTGTCTGTCCACTGACTGAAATGTTTATTCTCTTTGTGTAGTCTTGGGGTGTCATACTATACAATGGTTATGTGGTAACAATGCTTTACCGTCGCAAGTAGATGTGATGAATACTGAGAGAGGGCGAGATGCCACATAGACGTCTCACAGATATGAAGAGTCGCGCGGGGCAGCCGCCCAGTTTGACGCGCCTTGCTACGGCTCGGACGTCTTCTCCCCTCGGAGGTTAGAGTCCTCCCTCGGGCATGGGTGTATATGTCGTCCTTAGCGTACGTTAGTTTAAGTTAGATTAAGTAGCGTGTAAGCGTAGGGACCGATGACCTCAGCAGTTCGGTCCTGTAGGAACTTACCACACATTTCCAAATTTTACAGAAATGAAAACAACAAATAAACGAGTTTGAACTATGGTACAATAAAGGAATTCAAGAGTCGAGACCTCCAAAACGGAAAGCGGCTTCAAAAACGTTAGAAACATGTTTTGACAGAGCACAGAGAAAATGTGTGATTGTGAAACAGTTTCTTTCATTTGTTGCAGCTTACGTGACTAACTATTATGTTTTCATCACTTCCTTGAGAGTGATCACATTCACATTCATAAGAACGCCTATATCTGGCAAGGAGGCATATCTCACTCACTTACCAGTCGTACAAATTAGGTAAGGTGCGCCAGTAAGAGATACCTATCATATGCACACGTACTGCCACTCATGCCGTGTATGACATACCGGCCGTTGTTTCCGTTGGAGGATTCGGTTGACGTGTTGCCTTGTCATCAAACGTTTGCAGTTCTCATTTGAAAGCCACTTCCTTTCGGCTGCTAGCAAAGTAGAATCAGCTGTCATTATAGGTCCCTACCTTACACCTCGCTGTTGCAAACGGATGTTACACCGCGACAAAGGCACAAATATGAATAAAGCGAACAGAGAAGAAAAAGAAAAAAACAAATTGGCACGAGGGAGGCTTGAACACCGGTTGCACGCTAGGCTGTCGCACACCATAATATCTTTCTGGTTGCTCTTATACTGCAGTTCTTCAAAAATGTTCAGATGTGTGTGAAATCTTATGCGACTTAAGTGCTAATGTCATCAGTCCATAAGCTTACACGCTACGTAACCTAAATTATCCTTAGGACAAACACACACACCCATGCCCGAGGGAGGACTCGAACCTCCGCCGGGACCAGCCGCACAGTCCATGACTGCAGCGCCTCAGACCGCTCGACTAATCCCGCGCGGCTGCAGTTCTTGTTCTTGGACTGTCCCCGGTTTCTATTATGCTTTTTTTCACTGTCCAGTACACCTTCTTCCTGTTTTCATGCTTGATCTGTGTGCAGGTTTTGACAGGCTGTCCACTGTACTTTCTTACTGCCATATCTGAGGTGGGTACGATGGGGAGTTTCCACTGTTAGTGCAAAGTCTCAATGCATAAAAACTGTTTAATGAGAGATCTCGCAAAATAAGATAGCGCCTGCGCAGTAACACATCCTCGTGGTGAGCGGTGGGCGGCTCCACCCTGCATTGGCCACGTCACTGCGCTGTCGCCCACCTACACGCGCCCTTCGAGTCTTCTTGTAGTCACCTCCTCACTACTTTGCACGGAACCGCAGCCTCCGTGCACCACAGCTGCTGGAAACTTCTTCATAATCAGGCGCGTGTGCTTATGTGCGATGCCGATGAATTCTTGCCAAGAGAGGCAAACTACGAAACGAAATCTCACTAAAAACTACTGTTGAGAGGACTGCAGCAACCGCTAGCTACTCCAGTAGCACAATAAAGAGGTTAAAGACGAAGGCAAAATTATAGCTACAAGCACATCATAAGGCTTCACCACTACGGGAAGACGCGAAGGACAGAGAAGAAAAATTTAATTTTTAGTTAATGTGGCCAAACGCGTTATAAAAAATACGCGGTGTACCCCATGAAACCGGTACGCCTCACCCCAGAGATTCAAGTAACAATGAACCAACAAAAAAGAATAGACAATAGTAACGTTAAAAATTGGAGTTACCTTCTTATAAGAGATGCGAGAAGTGCTGGCCGTGGGCATCCAGGCACCACTGACTTCGTGTAATGACGTGACCAGCAACACGCGGCAAGTCTGCCGGGTGTGATGTCGTTAATTTCTCTAGTCATATTGGAGTCTAAGATCGTCTTTTGTGAGAGAACTGTCAGCATACACATTGCTTTTTAGTGTGCTCTGAAAATAAAAATCACACCATCTTAAGTCCGAGGACCGTGGGGGCCAGAGACCTCTACTGACAACTCTGTCTTCAGGGAACACGTTGGTGATGTGGGCCTTATCATGGCTGAATGTGTCAGCGGCCTCTCCACCTTGTTGGAGTACTGTACAAGCTTCTCTACATTTGTTAACTGTGGACACAGAGTCAAAGATCTCTAGATATCTGGCACTCTTGAAGGTGTAACTGAAACATTTAAGGCCAATAACGCAGCTCTCTGAAACACCTGCTTAAATCCGCTGGACAGGGGCCAAAAATGAGCGGCTGTCAGTTACACTCTAACACATGTAACTTTATTAAGTTGCACAAAATATAAAAGCGCAGCCGGCAGCGGCGGTCTCACGGTTCTAAGCGCTCAGTCCGGAATCGTGCGACTGCTACGGTCGCAGGTTCGAATCCTGCCTCGGGCATGGATGTTTGTGATGTCCTTAGGTTAGTTAGGTTTAAGTAGTTCTAAGTTCTAGGGGACTGATAACCACAGATGTGAAGCCCCATAGTGCTCAGAGCCATTTATTAAAGTGCAAATTTCGAGCTTAACGGCACAACCTCTTTAATTTCTTAACACAGCTGAAATCCCATGATTTAAAACATAGCTACAATAAATTTTCAAATGAGGCTGAAGGCACGAACAATCTAAGACTTGAGAATTAAGGAATTTTAATTTTAAAACCAAGGATAATGGAATGTAGTCGAATAAAGTCGGGTGATGCTGGGGGAATTAGATTAGGAAATGAGACACTTAAAGTACTAAAGGAGTTTTACTGTTTGGGCAGCAAAATAACTGATGATGGTCGAAGTAGAGAGGATATCAAATGTAGACTGGCAATGGCAAGGAAAGCGTTTCTGAAGAAGAAAAATTTGTTAACATCGAGCATGGACTTAAGTGTCAGGAAGTCGTTTCTGAAAGTATTTGTATGGAGCGTAGCCATGTATGGAAGTGAAACATGTACGATAAATAGCTTGGACAAGAAGAGAATAGAAGCTTTCGAAATGTGGTGCTACAGAAGAATGCTGAAGATTAGATGGGTAGATCACATGACTAATGAGGAGGTATTGAATAGGATTGGGGAGAAAAGAAGTTTGTGGCACAACTTGACTAGAAGAGGGGATCGGTTGGTAGGACATGTTCTGAGGCATCAAGGGATCACCAATTTAGTACTGGAGGACAGCGTGGAGGGTAAAAATTGTAGATGGAGACCAAGAGATGACTACTCTAAGCAGAATCAGAAGGATGTAGAGTGTAGTAGTTACTGGTAGATGAAGAAGCTTGCACAGGATAGAGTAGCATGGAGAGCTGCATCAAACCAGCCTCAGGACTGAAGACCACAACAACAACAACAATTTTAAAACGGCTGAAGGCCCATGATTTAAAAGCACAACTACAATATATTTTCAAAGGCAGAAGGCCCAACACTTCATCCTTGAATAATTTTTTTTAAAAAAGGTAGGCAGAAGGCCTAAACAATCTAAAACTTAACAATAAGGAATTTTACTTTTAAAACGGCTGACAGCCCAGTATTTAAAAACCAACTAAAAGCAGACAAATTCAAACCATCGGCTATGAGCCATTAAAATACACAATCAAACACCAACAACAAAAGGCAGTACAGCCAGCGGCGCTCAGAAGTTTCCGGGATCGGTCTGCACTTGAAATAATAACGTTCGCTTAGGGGAGACAGGTAGTCGGCCCAACTACATCCGATCCGCCGGCAAACCAACCAAGAGACAGTCAACGGACCCACCGACAAGACGACTTGCTTTCCACCCAACCAATACACAAGCAACTCCAATGCCAAAACGTAAAAGGCATTGCCGTCCACAACCAAGTATCCATAAGCTGTCAAAACCACACACGTGTTGGACAGCGACAACACGGTTTGGAAAGGACACTGCCTTAATTTTGCGTCAGCGGCTAGAGTAGGTACTCGGAACGCTAACGGCCACGAGGCAGAAAATTCCGCTGGTGCACTTGGACTTACAATAACTAAAATACAGTTAAACTCCACTGGATGGTGGCCAAACGTTCGCCAACTCGAACACTCGCTGTTGCTCACGGGAATACCCCCAACAGCCAACCATGTAAACCAGTGGCACAGTGTGAACAGACTGGCTTCAGTAATTAAATCACCACTCAAATTTGATGTCCTGGATCGGCGTGCCACGAACCTCGTAGCAATCGGAACAGCTCCCACACACTCCGACACTGCGTAGAGACCACCAGCGGACCCGGTCCACTGCGTTGCGCGGAGATTTTCTGGCTGATCCACACCAACCGACCGACTGCCGCACACCGGCTAGTCGGAAACTGCAAGCAACAGACCAAAGGTAGTACAATGTGCGAATATCGATACACACCGCTGCTGCCACAGGTAGAAAGACGAAGAACCACGGCACAACCGCAAAAACCACAGGAAACCAAACGCAAATTAACTGTCAAGGTTTGAACCAACGCATAAGCCGGCGTCAACACGGCTCACTGTCTTCACTGAGTGGAGAAATTCTTCGTACAGAATATGTGGACTGTCCTGCGAGCAGTATCTGCAAATCTGGGATTTCACATAATTTGACAAATGCAATCAGACCTCATCTGATATGAAGTACAGCAAGGGGTCCAAGTAACCGTTAGCACTTGACGTTAACAGCAAGTTACAATAATGAACTCCTTTTTCCTGATCCTCAAATATCCACTGTTGCATCTCATTTACACGATAGCCTTTTCATTTCATATCTTTTAGAACACGATGACACGATGTTCCAGGTTCGCTAAGCTGCTGCGACAACCTCCGTACCACTTGCGGAGACTTCTCGTAGTGTCTGTGCGAATTCTGTCTACAGCTCCAGGGGTTTTCACTGTCAGTCGACTGTTGCTCTGCACATCCTGAACGGATCCTACAGGCCTCCATTTCTTCTACACATCTTGAATAGCGCCGATCGTTGGGCGTTTCCTACCAGGATACTTCGCTTGAAACATTTCTTTACATTCCTTGCCGGAGCCTGTATTTATATAACATTCCACAATATGAATTCCCTGTTTAATGCAAACTGCCCCTTTTCTGTAACAACTCGATAATGTGAACTTCTCTCAACAACTGAAGCACGACCACACAGCTGTAATCAGCTGTCCGATAAAATGCAGCGTAGCCAACTTTCGAGACAGCATTGCCACTTTACAAGCAGTTCGACTAGAGGTGATTAATCTTTACGTGAGGCGTACCGGTCTTATATGGGACACCATTTATTTTCACGAGACACATGTTCTTTATTTTTCTTTGTCAGTGTCTGGCGTTACGCATTTTAACCACTCTTTAGGTTTAGGAAATTTCCTTCTGACGGCAAATGGCCAGACTTGTTGTGGTTTGATTGGTACTGTGCTTACGCGATTGTTTGTTTTTCGATACTCTCTGTGAAATGGTATCGATTCCGAAAGTCTGTATTTGCCGACTGATTGGTCGTATTGACTTAACTTGTTAATAATATCGTTTGTCGACTTGGTAGCAGTAGCTCACAACTTGTGCGAGACGTGTGTTTGTGCATAGCCCTTAGATGTCGAGCTGTGCCTCGCCCACAGCACGCTGTTTGTTCACCACAGAATCACCACCACTACCGTTGTCCCCTCCCCTTCTGGGCTGCCTGCTCATGCATAGATTAAGTTATTGTGTGTGCATCCTTTACAAGAAGGCGTGAACTGCACAACTCAAATTTTAATCCTTTAAAACAGTTCGATGCAACTCTCAAAAATTCTCGAGAAATTGACGTTGAAGTTTTCCAACCGTCATTAATACACTAAAGCTAGGTCGGTTTTTCTCGATTCATCGTGCGCCTGTGTGGAATAATGCTCGCTCGTCACATGGGGGTTTTAGGTTCGAATTCTGGTTGATGCAAATTTTTAAATAGAGGTGCCTGTTCTACCAGCATTTGAATGAAGTTTAAAATACATAAACATAGAGAAAAGCGACTATTGCTCGACACTAGTAATCGCTGGTTCGAGTCTCGTTTCGCTCATTATTTTTCATTTTTTCTTTCAGTTCGAACTACTATGTTATTCAGATATCATGATGAAGTCTCATACTCCTTGACAGAGTGTAGGGGCCAATGCGGGAGATCCGCACCGCTATACTAGGCAAAGTCCTAGAGGAGATGGTTTGCCATTGCCTTCCTCCGACCGTAATGGGGATGAATGATGATGATAAAGACGACACAACAACACCCAGTCATCTCGAGGCAGGTGAAAGTCCCTGACCCCACCGGGAATCGAACCCGGGACCCCGTGCTTGGGAAGCGAGATCGCTACCGCGAGACCACGAGCTGCGGACCATTTAAATATTACATTCGTTAAGTATATGCTAAGTAACAAATGTCTAATTGCTATTTTTACGAAAATGTACGACTTTCATTTCTAATTACATGTTCCACCCAAAAAACCAAGTTTTTATTGCAAATGTGAGTCCTTAATTACTGAGATTGTAATGTAAGATTGCTTAAATCAAAAGACGTTACAAATTATGTATTTTTACAGTTTACACTTTAGAGAAATCTTCGTTGAACATGCATCTTTGTTTAAAATGTTGCCAGGGTTACGAATAGAGCTCGTGCCAGAGACGTAGGAGACGAACATACGATCACCCCGTCTCGTAACCTGTCGTGAAAACTGACTTTCCTTTGACATATTTAAGTCGGTCGGAAATCTTCGAAGTCAATTTCGTCGAGGATTTTCGAAAGTTGGATGGAACTGCTTGTGCTGATTGATATTTGAGTTCTAAACTGTGAATTTCATAAATACCATAAATATCAAAGAATACTACAAAAATCGGATTGTCTTGTGGCTCTTTGTAGTAATGCAAACAGATTCTACGATGAGTTGCGATAACATATCAGACACTGTAATGGGGGATACTCTTTGTAAATGGAACTAATACGAAACGTTATAAATAGAACAATATTTCGCCCAGGCGTGAGTCGTGCTTCGGTAGCTCGGACGGTAGAGCACTTGCCCGCGAAAGGCAAAGGTCCCGAGTTCGAGTCTCTGTCGGCCACACAGTTTTAATCTGCCATGAAGTTTCATATCAGCGCACACTCCGCTGCAGAGTGAAAATCTCATTCTGGAAACATCCCCCAGGCTGTGGCTAAGCCATGTCTCCGCAATATCCTTTCTTTCAGGAGTGCTAGTTCTGCAAGGTTCGCAGAAGAGCTTCTGTGAAGTTTGGAAGGTAGGAGACAAGGTACTGGCAGAAGTAAAGCTGTGAGTACCGGGCGTGAGTCGTGCTTCGGTAGCTAAGATGGGCGCCGGCACGGTAGCTCAGCGTGTTCGGTCAGAGGGTTTAGCTACCCTCTGTAATAAAAAAAGCTGAGTGAACGGTTTAGCGAACAACCTGAACGGGTGTCATGAGACGTCCCCGCCGATCGTATACAACGAACAAAAAAGCCGGCACGGTAGCTCAGCGTGTTCGGTCAGAGGGTTACGCGCCCTCTGTAATAAAAAAAAAAAAGCTGTCAATCGATCAATAACGAACATAAATGGATGTCAACAAACACATGCGAACAAAATGAGATTAAAAAAAAAAGATGGTAGAGCACTTGCCCGCGAAAGGCAAAGGTCCCGAGTTCGAGTCTCTGTCGGGCACACAGTTTTAATCTGCCAGGAAGCTTCACTTTCAGTTGTGACAAAAAGTTAATTGATAATTTTAATTAGTCTGTACATAAGACTTTCTATACACCAGTAGCAGAGAGCCACTCACCATGTGAATACGCAAGTCCTTCTTGACGTTATTGAAGTGTATGTGCTTTTTCTCTAACTACAAGAAACTGTACTCGCAGATGTTCGGCATGATCAAAATATATGTTATTAACTTACAAAGAATATACTGTCTGGATATAGTTGTGCAATAATCCATATGTTTGATTCAACCTGTAGTTATTATTGTCGAACATTAGTAGATTTTTTGTAAATATTTAAAGAATATTGAGGCCGATGCTGTACTTCACAAACAAAATCTCTAGTCTCAAAAAGACTGGTTATTTCAGTAATTATTGGTTGTAGTGTTGTGAAGGGAAGAATGTTCAACTACATATCTAAAAATTGTTCTCCAGCTTTTTCTAAAAAGTGAATCACCATTTGAGTGTATTACTGTATATATCTTTTCTATTATCTAGTTTTCTTCTTTTATGCCAATATCAAGTGCAGTGCTAAAAGTTCTTAGACTATTAACACGTCACATCTCTTAAGGGAGTCCAATGCGGGTAAGCAAGACTAACACGTCTTTAAGAGGTAACTGTCAAAGAAACTTTCAATAACGTTTTCCATGACTGTGGTTCAACACCATAGATAACTTTTTGTTCTCTAGCTCCTCCACTGCCCCATTGTCGGCGGAAAGAAGACACAATCGTCCGCTGCACAAATTAAGTTCATTTTTTCAGAAGCACTTAGTTCTTCAAAATCACTTCATCGTGAAATTTGCAGCATGTTGTCGATGGTTCTACTCACCCTACCCTTCTTCAGCCACATGTACAAATGCACTCTGTTGATTTTTGGTCTGTGACACAAAGAACCTTCTTTCATTGCTGCAGTAAGGCTCTACGTTAGACTCGCCTGCCCTAGCAAACAGTCAGCTGCGACTTCTGTCAAATAAAAGTTCACAATTATGGTTCAAAAATTGTTCAAATGGCTCAGAGCACTATGGAACATAACATCTGAGGTCATCAGTCCCCTAGACTTAGAACTGCTAAAACTTAACCTAAGAGCATCACGCACATGCATGCGCTTGGCAAGATTCGAACCTGCGACCGTAGCAGAAGCGCGGTTCCGGACTGAAGCGCCTAGAACAGCTCGGTCACAGCGGCGGGCTCACAATTATGTCTTTGGCGCTCAAATATACATAAATATGGGAGATGTACGAGTAAATAACAGTTGAGTCAAAGATCTCCGTACAAATAACAGTAAACATTAGATTCTTTGCACGAATCTTTTATGATGAATAACTAATAAGTGTAACACCTCTTATGAGAGAACTAGAGCTAAATTGTAAAGTTGAAGATACGGTACCTTAAATTTGGGTAGTATCCAGGAAGTAACAATGAGAGTTGTCGTCACATCTTTGGCGTACCAGTCATATTCGTGGAACGCAACACATAATAAATAAATAAAATTTGTTACACTTCTGCCTGCTAGTGTAAGCACAAAAGATTCTTAATGTTGAACGCACGTCGGGCATGGTTTATGGCAACTGCAAAAAAGTGAAAATCCACTGGAAAGAACAACCAGAAATCCCTTAGCTATGCACTGACAACTGGGTAACAGAGTGTCATAAACTCAGTTCTGTATGATCTTTACGGTTTAGCTAAAAGTGAATTACTGTGCAGTGAAATTTTTCGAACATCAAAAGACATGAACATAGAAGCAATTTCATTAGTTTCTTTTTATGAGGTATCACTGCATCCGTAGTACTCATAACGAAGTACATAATACTATCGTGTCCATTTTTCATAAAATGGTTCAAACGGGTCTGAGCACTATGGTACCTAACTAGGTCATGTCATCAGACTACTTAAACCTAACTAACCTAAGGACATCACAGACATCCATGCCCGTGGCAGGATTCGAACCTGCGACAGCAGCAGTCGCGCGGTTCCGGACTGTAGCGCCTAGAACCGCTCGGCCACCCCAGCCGGCTGTCCATTTTTTGTAGAGATACAAACACTCATCGTTATTTATTCATTTTTATGTAAGTTTTCATTAAGCTAAGGACCTTATTATCTGCAATTCACGTTAGAAAGATGAAAAGATTACGCCGTAAATAGTATTAGTAACTGTAAAAAAAGCATATGTACGTATGCATTTGATGAGCAACTATGTAGTTATATGCAAAAAGTATTAGAGAGTACTAATTTTCGTGTATACATACACTGAATACATGAAGACCGTAAAAATTACCCTGTGAGATTTGTAAAGTAGTGAAACCTAGAAAATTTAAAACAAACAAGAAGGAAAATAAATACAAATACACCGTCGAGTGACATTAATGTCAACATCATCTATGTTCTACTTCGTTGTGCAGTAACCTCTCACGGACGAGAGGTAACAGCTCTAGGAGCGGTGGATGTACACTACTGGCCGTTAAAATTGCTACACCAAGAACAAATGCAGATGATCAACGGGTGTTCATTGGACAAATATAGTATACTAGAACTGGCATGTGATTACATATTCACGCAACTTGGGTCCATAGATCCTGAGAAATCAGTACCCAGAACAACCACCTCTGGCCGTAATAACGGCCTTGATATGCCTGGGCAGTGAGTCAAACAGAGCTCGGATGGCGTGTACAGGTACAGCTGCCCATGCAGCTTCAACCCGATACCACAGTTCATCAAGAGTAGTGACTGGCGCATTGTGACGAGCCAGTTGCTCAGGCACCATTGATCAGAGGTTTTCAGTTGGTGAGACATCTGGAGAATGTGCTGGCCAGGGCAGCTGTCGAACATTTTCTGTATCTAGAAAGGCCCTTACACGACCTGCAACATGCGGTCGTGCATTGTACTGCTGAAATGTAGGGTTTCGCAGGGATCGAATGGAGGATAGAGCCACGGGTCGTAACACATTTGAACTGTAGCGTCCACTGTTCAAACTGCCGTCAATGCGAACAAGAGGTGACCGAGACGTGTAACCAATGGCACCCCATACCATCACGCCGGGAGATACGCCAGTATGGCGATGACGAATACTCGCTTCGAATGTGCGTTCACCACGATGTCACCAAACACGGTTGCGACCATCATGATGCTGTAAACAGTACTTGGAACGTCCGAAAAACATGACGTTTTGCCATACGTGCACCCAGGTTCGTCGTTGAGTACACCAACGGAGGCGCTCCTGTCTGTGATGCAGCGTCGAGGGTAACCGCAGCAACGGTCTCCGAGGTGATAGTCCGTGCCACTGCAAACGTCGTCGAACTGTTCGTGCAGACGGCTGTTGTCTCGCAAACGTCCCCATCTGATGACTCAGGGATCAAGACGTGGCTGCACGATCCGTTACAGCCATGCGGATAAGATGCCTGTCATTTCGACTGCTAGTGATACGAGGCCGTTGGGATCCAGCACGGCGTTCCGTACTACCCTCCTGAACCCACCGATTCCATATTCTGCTAACAGTCATTGGATCTCGACCAACGCGAGCAGAAATGTCGCCATACGATAAGCCGCAATCGCGATAGGCTAAAATCCGACCTTTAGCAAAGTCGGAAAAGTGATGGTACGCATTTCTCCTCATTATACGAGGCATGACAACAACGTTTCACCAGGCAACGCCGGTCAACTGCTGTTTGAGTATGAGAAATCGGTTGGAAACTTTCCTCATGTCAGCACGTTGTAGGTGTCGCTACCGGCGCGAACCTTGTGTGAATGCTCTGAAAAGCTAATCATTTGCATATCATGCATCCTTTTCCTGTTGGCTATATTTAGCGTCTGTAGCACGTCATCTTCGTGGTGTGGCAATTTTAACGGCCAGTAGTGTATAAAGCACGTCGGCGGGATGCGAGAAAATGTAGAGCTTATCTCGTAATGCGGAAACGGAGCGATTTATCTGACGTCAGAAAGGCGTGACCAGTGGCTTTCGGTCTAAGGGTGAAAGCATTTCCGGAACGTCTAGGCCTAGGAACTGTTCGCGTTTCGCCGTGATTAAAGTATAGTGTGCGCTGTTCAAAACTGGAGCCGAGGGAGCTGTGCTGTAGCACGGACCATAAGTGACAACGGTGAACGATGGCTGCGGAGATGTGTCCGGGCGAATAGGCGTGCAGCTGCTGAGCAAGCGGGTGCCCAGATGAGCGGATGGGCCGCCACCGGAGTCTCCTCAGTCGCGTGGGCCTCCCTCCGCAGCAGACACCTGCTCCACGCACCCGTGCTGACTACTGTTCACCGGTGCCGAAGGCTGGAGTACCGCCAATACCGCATTGAGTGGTGACGCTGGCCTTTTTCAGGTGAAAGGTGGCCCTTGACGTGGACAGCGTGGTATGTCAGAAAGCAAACACGCTGCAGCAATCGTCGATAGGGTCCAGGCCTGAAGTGAGAGCCTTATGGTGTGGGTAATGTTTTTGTGGCATTCCCTGGGTGATCTCTACTTTCTGGAAGGCACAGTGGATCAATACAAGCATGCATCTATTCTTGGGGACGGCATCCAACCCTCAAACGGGTCAGATCGTTGTTGTAGAAGCAACGAAAAAAGCATGCCAAATTTAAAAGAACGCTAAACCCCCAAGAGTGGCAAAGTTTTGCAGAAGTTCGAGATATAGCGCATACCTCAATGCGAGATGCTTTTAATAATATACACAACGAGACTCTGTCTCGGAATCTGGCAGAAAACCAAAAGAGACTCTGATCATACATAAAGCACATCAGTGGTAAGACGCACTCAATACCTTCCCTGAGCGACAACAACGGTGAAGTCACTGATGACAGTGCCACTAAAGCAGTTACTAAACACGGTTTTCCGAAACTCCTTCACCAAACAAGACGAAGCAAATATTCCTAAATTCCAATCAAGAACAACTGCCAAGATGAGAAACATAGAACTAGATATCCTCGGTATAGCAAAACAGCTTAAACCACTCAATAACGGCAAGGCTTCCGGTCCAGATCGTATACCAGTCAGGTTAGTTTCGGAGTATGCTGACACAATAGCCCCTTATATAGCTATTATATACAACCGTTCGCTCACAGAAAGATATTTACCTAAAGACTGGAAAATTGCTCAAGTCACACCAACACCCAAAAAGGGGAATAGGAGAATCCGCTGAATTACATGCCTATATCACTAACGTTGATTTGCATTAGGCTTCTGGAACATAAACTGTATTCGAATATTATGAAGTACCTCGAAGAAAACGATTTATTGACACATAGCCAGCACGGACTCAGAAAATATCGTTCTTGTGAAACGCGACTCGTTCTTTATACTCGTGAAGTAATAAGTGCTATCGATAGGGGATGTCAAATTGATTCCACATTTTTAGATTTCCAGAAGGCTTTCGACACGGTTCCTCGCAAGCGTCTTCTAACAAAATTACTTGCATATGGAATGTTGCCTCAGTTGTGCGACTGCATTCGCGATTTCCTGTCAGAAAGGTCGGAGTCCGGCGTAGTACACGGTAAGGCATCGAGTAAAACAGAAGTAATATCCGGCTTCCCACAAGGTAGTGTTACAGGCCCTCTATTGTTGCTGATCTAAACCGGAACAGAGGCCACATGGTGCGGCACTGCCACAGATGACAAGGATGAACCACGGCTGTGGAGATGTGTGTGGCAGAGTAGGCGTGCAACTCTTGAGCAACTTACCGCTCGGAAGAACCAAACGTCTACAGTCAGCGCGGGATGCGGTGGCCGATACGTAGTGACCAGTTTCGTACAAACCGCAGGGCGGGCTCTTTCATTTGTTTGGAAGGGGAGCCCAACATTGTTTGCCCCTTTCGGCTGGTCGGCGACGTGCTGCGACGATAGAATCTGTTACTCCGTAAAGTCAGCGGCGGCACGCCAGTCGGGGACGACAGAGAAGAGACCAGCCAATCGCACGCTAACCGACATGCCTCCAGGACGACAACACAACAGTAGCGGCCCCTCGGTGAGTAAGACATGAGCGCTGCAGCCGACTGGTGGCACCCCACTTCAAGAGCAGCGTCAACGTTAGCCACTTCATTAGCGGATGCATTGCAGCATATCATTATCCTCTCTACGTAGCACGGACTTGAGTTTGCCTATTCTGAAGAAGACTGTTTTTTTTTGTATGTCGACCTTTGCTTGCGGCACATCTGTCAAAGTTAAGTAATTGTATTTGTCTAGGTGTAATAAAACTCATTAATACGAGTTGCTTGATTGTTTGTCTAGCAAACCAAGTACGCAGGATTCCTACACACAACAGAATCGAAGCGCACGCCCTGCAATCTTTCTCAAACTATTTTACTGAAACTATTCAGTAGAAAAATTTCATTTTTATGTTACTTATAGCTTTGTTTTTATGATGATTTGCCCACCATTTCTTTAGTGCACATAGTTATTGTAGTATTTGCATTTAACTAAGATACTGTATGAAATTCGAAAAACTTTGCATTGGAAAACAAGGGCTGCTATAATTTTGCGTATGATGCATATTGCATAATATTAGCTGCATATAATACTTAGTTATGATGTTGACCTTTTCTTTAAACTTGGGTGGATGTGTAGCACACTCATTTGCAATGTCGCTCGCCAGTCACAAAGCCATAATCAAATATTTACAATATTTCTCGTATCTCATAAACGGTTTGAAATACTGAAAAGAGATTTTGGCCTATGATAGCATGCAAACAGGAGAGTGTTTTGCCATAAGGTCATTATCCAAAACTTCATTATCTAGCGAGTTATTTCACTAACGACAGACTTCATAGATGAAAAAATGTAATTTTTAAGGCTCATCGATAGCTGGCTAAACAAGAACAGCATAAGTGAAGACATTAACACTTATTTTTGTAGTGAGAATTTGCTTTTTCATAAGCTATTAACTTTACTTTTCCTCAGTTCCTTGTTACAAACGCAGTTTCAGAATTCTCGTTTCACTGCGTCTGCACAACATGTGGGGTGACACTATGTAGCCTCCACTGTGTTTTGTCAAAACAAGCAAATGAAACTTCCTGACAGATTAAAACTGTGTGCCCGACCGAGACTCGAACTCGGGACCTTTGCCTTTCGCGGGCAAGTGCTCTACCAATTTTTTTTTTAAACATCTCATTTTGTTCGTGTTTGTTCGTTGCTTCTGCTCTTGGCGGACGTCGCAAGACGCCCGTTTCAGTTGGTCGTTGATCAATTAACTCAGTTTTTTTATTACAGAGGGCAGCTAACCCTCTGACCGAACACGCTGAGTTAACCGTGCCGGCACCAATTGAGCTACCGAAGCACGACTCACGCACGGTACTCACAGCTTTACTTCTGCCAGTTTCGCAGGAGAGCTTCTGTAAAGTTTGGAAGGTAGGAGACGGATACTGGCAGAAGTAAAGCTGTGAGTAGCTGCCGTGAGTCGTGCTTCGGTAGCTCAGTTGGTAGAGCACTCGCCCGCGAAAGGCAAAGGTCCCGAGTTCGAGTCTCGGTCGGGCACACAGTTTTAATCTGTCAGGAAGTTTCATATCAGCGCACACTCCGCTGCAGAGTGAAAATCTCATTCTGGAAACATCCCCCAGGCTGTGGCTAAGCCATGTCTCCGCAATATCCTTTCTTTCAGGAGTGCTATTTCTGCAAGTTTCTCAGGAGAGCTTCTGTAAAGTTTGGAAGGTAGGAGACGGATACTGGCAGAAGTAAAGCTGTGAGTACCGTGGCTGAGTCGTGCTTCGGTAGCTCAGTTGGTAGAGCACTTGCCGGCGAAAGGCAAAGGTCCCGAGTTCGAGTCTCGGTCGGGCACACAGTTTTAATCTGTCAGGAAGTTTTATATCAGCGCACACTCCGCTGCAGAGTGAAAATCTCGTTCTGAAAACAAGCAAATGTTAACACGGTAAGAAGATAAATGTAGGTTTTAATCAAATTTCTCCACTCATGATGCTCTTCTGAAAGTTAAAAATTGTTAAAAAGCCAGGCGAAATTGAATCACTGCTTTTGTTGCATTTTCAGCGGAATATTAACCAAAGCAGAGGTGACAGTAGATCTTTTTGAATGGTCACTGTGCAAGTGTGCACAAGGAGAGGTCTCACGTATATTTACAAAAAACAAATGCGAGCGTAGGGTTTGGCTTAGAGTGACACTCCCCTCCCAGTTGTCGGCATTTCCCCTACAGCGCCGTCCCCACCACCACCGCTTTCCTCTCGTGTGCCCTGACGACTGCTCATCTACCGGTCACGTTATTCGGCCCACATTCTACCAACAGTGTTTCCTCAGCTACCTTTAGCGAACGCCGCTGCATCTTGGGTCTCCACAGCAGACTCCTGGTTCATGCATCCATGCTGCCTGCCCTTCACTGGCAACGAAGGCTGGAATTTGCACGCCAGTACCACAACTGGTCGTCGATTAAATGGTGAAAAGTGGCCTTTTCAGGTGACTCACGTTTTATGCTCCATTGGTGTGTACGGCCTAGGCCAGACGAATGAGCGTTATGATATGGGGAATGCCTTTAGACTGCACAGTAGATCAACACATGTATTAATACATCCTTGAGGACTAAGTCCACCCTTACATGCAGTTTGCTTTTCCTCGGCTCGTTGGCATCTACCAGCAGGACAATGCAACATATCACAAAGCTCGCAGTGTGTGTGCGTGGTTCGAAGAACACCAGGGTGAGTTTACCGTACTCACCTGACCATCGGACTCCTCGGATTTAAACTCAACCTCGAATCTACGTGATCACCTCGACTGGGTTGTACGTGCCGTGAATCCTCAACAGAGAAACCTGGTGCAGTCAGCCACAACACTGGAATAGGCACGGCTCCACTATTCTGTCGGAACCTTTCAGAACCTGAGTAGTGCAGGACTGAGGAAGCATCTGGGAACATTTTCACCCCAAATGTTGGTACTCCTGCACGTCAGGAATTTAGCCACATCACTGTAATTCCCTTGTTGTTACACGCTTTCTTTCTCCAAGATATGCGACAAAACACTGGGGCGAAAACACCGAATATGTTCCCTATGCGGCATGTTCTGGAGATTATTGAATGGTACCAGTTCGATCTACGTTGCCATCAACTCCTAGAGCAGTAGTTAAAAAAGCTGCAGAAGGGTGAAATAATCTCTCGCACTCTAACCAGGATTAAATGTGAGACTTCGGTGTGTACGTTTTGTAACTGAAAACGACTGAACGACTGTATGATACGCTATTGTCATTGCGCAAGACAACTAGAGTTTATGTCTGTGGCTCTGTTTTTATGACCAAATATAACTTAGAACATGCAGTGGGTGAATAAAACTCCACCCAAGCAGAATTATTGAATTTAGCGTATTCTGCTTGAGTAATCTGAAGTAAGACAGGATTGGAAAGAAAGTCATCTTGTTGCAGCACCAAGGATATTAGACACAATACGAACCACATCAGATTATTTTTGACACCAACACTGGAATTAATCAAGAAGAAAATATTTTACAATCGATGAGAAGCATGGGAGAAATTCAAACATAAGATTTTGCGCTCTGTGTGAAACAAGTTTACTTAAATCTGTGATAAACAGTTTTTGTGTAGCACTGCTACAGCATCTACAACATGTAAGTAAAACTTCTTCTACGGAGGACCGTTATATTAATTTTTCTGTTTCTACTTTTTCTGTTTCTAATTCCCTTGCATTTATTCTTTAATGCGTATGAAGCACGCCTCTTATTTTTAGCGGTCAAGTAGTTTCGAAAACGCAGATTACGTTTATTCGAGGGAAGTTACCCGAACTTCCTAGTCTGAGTGTATGCTAGATACCTTACTCTATCTGGTGTGAATACTCATGGTGACAGCGGTAACCTGACTTAATTTTTTGAGCTTGTGATATCCTAAGGCACAACAGTTAAGTGAACTCTTTTAAGCTTGTGATATCCTAAAGCATGACTGTTACATTCAATGTGAACTACGAATCCGCAGAATTCATTGATACAAATACAATAGCAATACAAAACACAAAGCAAACCAGTAATATAGATAAATAGAACGTGTCACCACAGACCACAATTGGTAAGGAGGCAACACTGGATCCCCATCTGTACATCTACAGTGAAATTATTCCTGTCCAACACTGAAATAGTCAGCACTAGTTATATAGCCCTTTTACAATTAAAACGTAACACGAACGATTGGTCGGGTAATTCAGTCCGATTTACTTCATTAACATAGGTTTCACGTATCACTTTTCCCTTTCTGTTACCTGTGTGCGTTAAGAATGAAATATGTATATTTAAAAAAGACAACAATTCGTTTGTTCGTCGAATGCATATTAGCGCGGTTGGTTCAAATGGCTCTAAGCTCTATGGGACTTAACATCTGACGTCATCAGTCCCCTAGACTTAGAACTACTTAAACCTAACTAACCTAAAGGACACCACACACATCCATACCCGAGGCAGGATTCGAACCTGCGACCGTAGTAGCAGCGCGGTTCCGGACTGAAGCGCCTACAAGCGCTCGGCCACAACGGCCGGCTTTAGCGCGGTTGCTTAGTGAGTATAGATATGTAAGTAACTCATATCGTTATTTATGGTGGCGCTTTGCTCTGCTGTGACGTGTAATCTTGATACTTTTCATCATATCTACCCCGTAAGGTTATATTACAGCAACTACTTATCTTGCTCCTTTCTTGTCTAGGGTACATCACGTTACGTCTGAGAACACCTAAGTTATCAACGCGCTATTTCGGTAGTTCGCGCAGACAGAAGAACGACAAATATTTAGAATATCGGTACCCATATTAGTCAAAGATCTATTACTTTCTGTACCTATTATTCGTCTGTTTGTGACAAACGGTGTAAAACAAAAACACAAGTGTGTTTTAAATATTGAGGACAGATAGAGAATTCACCTAGTATGCATCTTTATCAATTGCGTCACCTTTCAAAGTTGGGTGCCAGTTAGTACCGTTATACATCAAAGGTCAATCTGATGGCCATCTGCTACAGTTTGCTCCGTAAGTAGCCGCCTCATTATGCGCAAATTACGACAAACATTTCGAAACTTTATTTTTCCATACTTTGCAGGAAATATGCAGATTAGCACCGTACACGCAGTGTTGTTTTTTGATTGATAACTTCTTTCGTAGATAAAAGTTAGAGTCTGTCTGACTGACAACCACGTTCCGCAATTGTACTATGAGAGTAAAATAAATTTTAAGATCAACGTTTGAAATAGAGATTACACACTTACGTGTACGGCTTTGTTCATTCAAAAGATGCAGGAAGATGGCAGCACATAGCTCAAGGCAGCTCGCTGCGGGAGTTTCAAACAATTTCTGTTCCGCACGCTAGATAGCAGCACTTCACTCAACAGCTACGTAGATTTCGAAACAGTCGTATTTTTAAATCACAGTCCAAGGTTTGTCCCTCTCGATTAGCTGAGAACTTAGACGGTCAGCGGGAACAGATTTTACGAGAGCTGTGAAATTAGAAACACATAGGGTCTACCATGTCAGTGAATTTTGTAACAAGCACACACAGTTACTATGTTCTATTCTGAAAGGATCTATCTTACGGTTTGAATATATGAACTGTTGAACTTTCAGACTGACACAATCTGAGTTTATCTACTATTACTTTAAGAGATAAGAAGTATCGTTCGCTAGTTAGGTCGATATTCTATCACCGCCGTATTCAGAATGAGCAAATACTGTGACAGACGTATCTTAAATGTGCATACGTATGAACAACACAGAAGTCAAGTCTCATTTAGTTATTCTATACACCATTATTCCCTAGCACATTTAAACTTCCATACTTTATTGTACTCGTGGTCTAGAATTGATAATAGTAACAATAATAAACCAACAACTATTACCGAGTTTGAAAGTGTTGAAATTTTCCTCCTTCGAATGTATGCGCTGTTTACATACCACTATTCACCAAGTTCGGCTATTGCTCCATTTTTAAGCGATAGCTAGGTTGCATGAGGACAAGGCACCGAAGAATCCATCCACCAGCATATGGCGCGCAAACATAATACGTACGACAAGTAATAATGCGTACAATCGGCCTAAAATACATTAACTGTAGTAGTTACGCGATGTGTCCGGTTCAGCCACAAATTTTAAAATTCGCATAATGAATTTTCACTCTGCTGCGGAGTAAGCAGATTGAAGTTTCCTGACAGGTTACAAATATGCGCCGGACTGGGATCCGAACCTAGGACCTTTCGCAGACAATTATTCTGTCGATTAAGCGATCCTCCATCATAGCTTCACGTCTGCCAGTAAATCTCTTCTACTGTGCTAAATTCAGTTCTCTTGCAGATACTGCGGTATTAGCACTTCTGGATACTGCGGGGAAATGTCTTACACGCAGATAGGGGGGAGTTTCCAGAATGAGTGTTCACTCCGGGCTCGATTACTAGTGCGGTACACAATTTTACTTTGAGAGTGTTTTTATACCGATTATACGCGTGACACTTGTACGTCTGATATTTGCTGGTGGCTCCACAGTTTGGTAGCCTGCCCTCGTGCACGTCAACTGCCGCTTCAAAACGAAACAATAGCCCACGTTCCCCGCTACGGGAAACTCTATAACAATTACAGTGGGGGATGGAATATAATTTGACAAATTTTGGGTCATTGTGGTAGCTTTCCGAAAAAATGGAGTAGAATTATTGGATTATTACAGGGGTATTGTTTCACATTGTACATGTCAACTTTTTGTAAAGAAACACTAAATATACCTATAACCAAATTACACTACTGGTCATTAAAATTGCTACACCACGAAGATGACGTTCTACAGACGCGCAATTTAACCGACAGGAAGGAGATGCTGTGATATGCAAATGATTAACTTTTCAGAGTATCCACACAAGGTTCGCGCCGGTGGCGACACCTACAACGTGCTGACATGAGGAAAAGTTTCCAACCGATTTCTCATACACAAACAGCAGTCGTCTGGCGTTGCCTGGTGAAACGTTGTTGTGATGCCTCGTGTAAGGAGGAGAAATGCGTATCATCACGTTTCCGACTTTGATAAAGGTCGGATTGTAGCCTATTGCGATTGCGGTTTATCGTATGGCGACATTGCTGCTCGCGTTGGTCGAGATCCAATGACTGTTAGCAGAATATGGAATCGGTGGGTTCAGGAGGGTAGTACGGAACGCCGTGCTGGATCCCAACGGCCTCGTATCACTAGCAGTCGAGATGACAGGCATCTTATCCGCATGGCTGTAACGGATCGTGCAGCCACGTCTCGATCCCCGAGTCAAGAGATCGGGACGTTTGCAAGACAACAACCATCTGCACGAACAGTTCGACGACGTTTGCAGCAGCATGGACTATCAGCTCAGAGACAATGGCTGCGATTACCCATGACGGTGCATCACAGACAGGAGCGCTTGCGATGGTGTACTCAACGACGAACCCGGGTGCATGAATTAGGATGAATCCAGGTTCTGTTTTCAGCATCATGATGGTCGCATCCGTGTTTGGTGACATCGTGGTGAACGCACATTGGAAGCGTGTGTTCGTAATCGCCATACTGGCGTATCAACCGGCCTGATGATATGTTCTAGGCACTTCGGTCCGGAACCGCGTGACTGCTACGGTCGCAGGTTCCAATCCTACCTCGGGCATTGATGTGTGTGATGTCCTTAGGTTAGTTATGTTTAAGTAGTTCTAAGTTATAGGGGACTGATGACCACAGATGTTAAGTCCCATAGTGCTCAGAGCCATTTTTTTTGTTGTTGTTGCGATCCGTTGCTCCTCCCTTCATTCGATCGTTGCGAAACCCTACATTTCAGCAGGATAATGCACGACCGCATGTTGCAGGCCCTGTACGGGCCTTTCTGGATACAGAAAGTGTTCGACTGCAGCCCTGGCAAGCACATTCTCCAGATCTCTCACCAATTGAAAACGTCTGGTCAATGGTGTCTGAGCAACTGGCTCGTCACAATACGCCAGTCACTACTCTTGATGAACTGTGGTATCGTGTTGAAGCTGCATGGGCAGCTGTACCTGTACACGCCATCCAAGCTCTGCCCAGGCGTATCAAGCCCGTTATTACGGCCAGAGGTGGTTGTTCTGGGTACTGATTTCTCAGTATCTATGGACCCAAGTTGCGTGAATATGTAATCACATGTCAGTTCTAGTAAAATACATTTGTCCAATGAATACCCGTTTATCATCTGCATTTGTTCTTGGTGTAGCAATTGTAATGGCCAGTAGTGTAGTTATCAACACTATTACCTATGTGCGCATTATCTGAACAGCATTGTGACAGGGAGTTGTTAAAATATACACAGGTGTTCAACTGTTGACATGTACATAAAAAACGAGCGTACATAGAGAAGCTTGCATAGTGCAACGGACGTATGGAAGATTAGCCTTTAACGTCCCATCGACGAAGACGTCGTTAGGGATTAGGGAAGAATACGAGAAGAAATCGGCCGTTTCCTTTTCAAAGGAATCATACTGTTAAGCAGTTTATGGAAACCATAGGAATCCTGGATCAGAACAGTCAACGGGGATTTGAACCCCGTTTCTCTGAAGGCTTATTCAGTGTCAAAACCTCACTCGTTACTGCTTCAGTTTGTAGACGAAGAGAAACACACCATAAACTCTGGAGTGCTTCGACTATATTGACAGCTAGCTCTGTAGAGGGACACTTTGGACTGCTAAATCTTTGACTGAACCACATCTCAGTCAATCGTGCCTGTGACTGAATCAGGAGCGAGCTACCAAGCACTTCTACATTACAGAGACACGTCGGTGCTTAGCGGAGAGTACTGTGTACCACTACTGGTCATCATTTCCTTTCCTGTTCCTCTCGCAGATATAACGCGGGAAAAAGGACGCTCTATATGCCTCCGTATGAGCCCTAATTTCTCGCATGCTATCTTCGCGGTCCTTGCGCGCAGTGTGTGTTGGCGGCAGTAGAATCGATCGCAGTCAGCTTCAAATGTCGGTTCTCTAAATTTTCTCGAAAAGAACGTCGCCTTCTCTCTAGGGATTCCCATTTGAGATCCCGAAGCACATACCGCAATTCGAAAGCAACACCCCATTAACTTTAGAAAGCAACGCGCATGCGTCTTTCTCGCCACTCTCACCCCTATTTGCCATGGCAGCGTGATCTTACCATAATTTATTGTCACGAGGAAGTAGACTACAATATATCCACAGCCCGGAGAAACGAAAGCCAAAGGCGACATCTCCAGAGCGAAGGCCACATTCCAATTCTGCGAAACGAGGGTTGCCTGTCCTAAGGCGAAACCCGAGGTCCTCTAGTCGAAATCGATATCTCTCATCTTCAATCCAAAATCTGTCTCCAAACCGCTCTCCCCCGAGTTCTCCACACAGAAGCTGCCGGAAACGTGTCTCGCGATCACCAAGTTTGTTAGTCACCCTCTCAATAGGAATACACATTACAAAACATACTCCTCTTAGCCAGTCTCCTAATTTTCAGGCGAAATAAAAGTGTTAACAATTTGGTGGCAAACCCCCACCCTCAAGTAAAGTTGCACCCCAGACCAATATGAGCAAAACGCGCATTTACTTCTCTCTGCAAACGGCACCTGATCTCCCACTCTACTTTTTTGTGTACCGTCCAATCATCTTGTGGCTCTCTCTTTTCTTCAGTTATTGGGTCCACAATCTCGGTGGCCTGGTGATAAAACGTCGTGCAGCAGCCTTTTCGAAGCGCACCCAACATTCCACCAGTTTAGCGCTCCCACGGACCTGCCGTACGGGCAGTCCACACTGTAGTATTATGACTGGCGTCCGGCCTGGACGCAGCTCGCGCCGTGCAACACAGTTTTGGTTGAGTGGGACACTGAGGAAGGTAGAGGCACAGTGGCCGCCGAGCACGGACCGGCCTCTCTATGCTCGTGGCACGACGCTTTGGTCTCGAATTGAGTTGGCCCTTGGGACCACCTCCGTCTGGCTAGCAGATCGTCGCTTGTGCCGATGACTCACCAAGACTCGGCTAACTGTCCAGCTCATTACAACAGGCAGACCGGGTACTCATAATTAATCAAGTGTACACTGTTAGAAGGACGGCTTGACAACTGCAATCATCTGTGTCCCATTTTTAATATAGGTGCTTGCAGTACACGAGAAAGAAAGAGGAAAAGACATCGCTATTGCATAATCGAAGAATGATTAATAGTAATCAAAAACGGAACGACCTGTAAGTTTTCGAAAACAGCCACAAGTAGCACTTAGAATTTGTTATCGACCGGTTTCGCTCTTCAAATGAACAAGAGCATCGTCAGAATATACACTGTAAAAGATACAAACTGAGATGAAACGCAAAACTTACACTGACATTACGTAAAGTACACAATCTACTTCCAGTGTGGTGACTTATATTTAAAGTTGGCTAGCAGCATTCAAGATTGTCTTTAATGTTGGCTCATAGCTCTAAAGATTAATCTGGCTATGCTATAGTACGTACACCTCCGTTTAAAGTACGGGGCTAAAGATGAAACAGACTCTACAATAGTACTTGTAACATCCACAGTATAGTCTATCCAAAGATTATTTACAACTGCAGAAAGCGAAAGTTACTGTAATCTCTTTTACGGGTGTGTGTATAGACGTCTCAGATCTGTACATACCTGCTTATCCTTAAAAAATACGAGCACATCTGTAAAAATTAAAATATTTCTCAAAATATATTATAAAAATACATATTTAGAAATGTCTATACAAAAATGTATTCAAACAACAGTTTTAAAAAATATTTCTGTTAGAATGATGCGGAATGTATTATATTTTGATCGCTTATCTGTAAAAAAAACTGAACTCCGCTTGAGCAGGCCATGAAGGACCAACGGCACCGACCGGCCACCGTGTCATTGTCAGCCTCCGGGCGTCCCTTCTCCTTGTCAGTGTTTTCCACATATTCCTTTCCTCTCCGATTCTGCGCAGAACCTCCTCATTCCTAGCCTTATCACTCCACCTAATTTTCAACATTCGTCTGTAGCATCACATCTCAAATGCTTCGATTCTCTTCTGTTACGGTTTTCCCACAGACCATGTTTCACTACCATACAATGCTGTACTCCAGACGTAGATTCTCAGAAATTTCTTCCTCAAATTAAGGCCAAAATTGATATTAGTTCACTTCTCTTGCCCAGGATTGCCCTTTTTGCCATTGCTAGTCTACTTTTGATGTCTCCCTTGCTCCGTCCGTCATTGGTTATTTTACTGCCTAGGTAGCAGAATTCCTTAACTTCATTGACTTTGTGACCATCAATCCTGATGTCAAGTTTATCGCTGTTCTCATTTCTACTACTTCTCATTACCTTCGTCTTTCTCCGATTTACTCTCAAACCATACTGTGTACTCATTAGACTGTTCATTCCGTTCAGCAGATCATTTAATTCTTCTTCACTTTCACTCAGGATAGCAATGTCATCAGCGAATCGTATCATTGATATCCTTTCACCTTGTATTTTAATTCCGCTTCTGAACCTTTCTTTTATTTCCATCATTGCTTCCTCGATGTACAGATTGAAGAGTAGGGGCGAAAGGCTACAGCCTTGTCTTACTCCCTTCTTAATACGAGCACTTCGTTCTTGATCGTCCACTCTTATTATTCCCTCTTGGTTGTTGTACATATTGTATATGACCCGTCTCTCCCTATAGCTTACCCCTACTTTTTTCAGAATCTCGAACAGCTTGCACCATTTTATATTGTCAAACGCTTTTTCCAGGTCGACAAATCCTATGAACGTGCCTTGATTTTTCTTTAGCCTTGCTTCCATTATTAGCCGTAACGTCAGAATTGCTTCTCTCGTGCCTTTACTTTTCCTAAAGCCAAACTGATCGTCACCTAGCGCATTCTCAATTATCTTTTCCACTCTTCTGTATATTATTCTCGTAAGCAACTTGGATGCATGAGCTCTTAAGCTAACTGTGCGGTACTTCTCGCACTTCTCAGCTTTTGCCGTCTTCTGAATTGTGTGGATGATGCTTTTCCGAAAGTCAGATGGTATGTCGCCAGACATACATTCTACACACCAACGTGAATAGTCGTTTTGTTGTCACTTCCCTCAATGATTTTAGAAATACTGATGGAATGTTATCTATACCTTCTGTCTTATTTGATCTTAAGTCCTCCAAAGCTCTTTTAAATTCCGATTTTAATACTGGATCCCCTATCTCTTCTAAATTGACTCCTGTTTCTTCTTCTATCACATCAGACAAATCTTCCCCCTCATAGAGGCTTTCAATGTATTCTTTCCACCTCTCCGGTCTCTCCTCTGCATTTAACAGTGGAATTCCCGTTACACTGTTAATGTTATCACCCTTCCTTTTAATGTCACCGAAGGTTGTTTTGGCTTTCCTGTATGCTGAGTCTGTCCTTCCGACAATCATTTCTTTTTCGATGTCTTCACATTTTTCCTGCAGCCATTTCGTCTTGGCTTCCTTACACTTCCTATTTATTACATTCCCCAGTGACTTGTATTTCTCCATTCCTGAGTTTCCCGGAACATTTTTGTACTTCCTCCTTTCATCGATCAGTTGAGTATTTCTTCTGTTATCCATGGTTTCTTCGTGGTTACTTTCTTTGTACCTATGTTTTCCTTCCCAACTTCTGTGATGGCTCTTTTCACAGATGTCCATTCCTCTTCAACTGTACTGCCTACTGAACTATTCCTTATTGATGTATCTATAGAGTTAGAGAATTTCAACCGTATCTCGTCATTCCTCAGTACTTCCGTATCCCACTTCTTCGCGTATTGATTCTCCCTGACTAATGTCTTGAACTTCAGCCTACTCTTCATCACTACTATATTGTGATCTGAGTCTATGTCTACTCCTGGGTACGCCTTAAATTCCAGTATCTGATTTCGGAATCTCTGTCTGGCCATGAAGTAATCTAACTGGAATCTTCCCGTATCATCTGTCCTTCTCCAAGCATATCTCCTCCTCTTGTGATTCGTGAAGAGAGTATTCGCTATTACTAGCTGAAACGTGTTACAGATCTCAATTAGTCTTTCTCCTCTCTTATTCCTTGTCCCAAGCCCATATTTTCCTGTAATCTTTTTTCTACTCCTTCCCCTACGAAAGGGCCGATATGAAGAACAACCAGTACAACAGCAATTCCGATTTGCAGCACCGCTGCTTATTCGCAGCTGGAGCAATAGTTATTCTTCGTGTTTCACTCTCCATGCTAATAATTCACGATGTAACAATTGGAATTGCTTTATCGAAAGGACACTTAAAATCCCGTTTTAAAAATAGTTTTGTTTACAGCGGGAAGCAAACCGACGCCTTTCGTCAACACTGGACATCATGTAGAACAGTCATGAGCAGTATCTTTTTCGGCTGATTCAGATACTCATTGAGTAAAGATCATTGCATATATGTGGTGAAACATCTGAGAAAATGTCCCTAGCGACTCTGAGGAAGGACACCTGGTATATTCATCATTTTACGTATATAAAATGAAATATGTGAAAGCATTGTGTATCGTGAATGTCACAACATTATTTTGTATTCAGTAATTTGTTGTGCCGTCCATGAAACTCTGATCTCTGTAATTTGTTGTGCGCCCCATTTAACTCGGGCCCTTGCCGAGATGCAGTGGCTTCCGTACATCAGTGGTACAGGTAGCAGGGTTATTAAACACGGTTTTCCGAAACTCCTTCACCAAAGAAGACGAAGTAAATATTCCTGAATTCCAATCAGGAACAACTGCCAATATGAGAAACATAGAAGTAGATATCCTCGGTGTAGCTAAGCAGCTTAAATCACTTAATAAAGGCAAGACCTCCGGTCCAGATTGTATACCAGTCAGCTCCCTCTCAGAGTATACTGATACAATAGCTCCATATTTAGCAATTCTATACAACCGCTCGCTCACGGAATGATCCGTACCTAAAGATTGGAAAATTACTCAAGCCACACAAATACCCAAAAAGGAAAGAGGGAGTAATCCGCTGAATTACAGGCCCATGTCACTAATGTAGATTTGCAGTAGGGTTTTGAAACATATACTGTATTCGAACATTTTGAAAACGATTTATTGACACATGGCCAGCACTGATTCAGAAAATATCGTTCCTGCAAAACACAACTAGCCCTTTCTATTCATGAAGTAATGAGTGCTACTGACAGGGGATGTCAGATTAATTCCATATTTTTAAATTTCCAGAAGGCTTTCGTCACCATTCCTCACAATCTTCTTCCAACCAAACTGCGTGCTTATGGAATATCGCCTCAGTTGTGCGACTGGATCGTGATTTCCTGTCAGAAAGAAAAAAAAATGTAAAATTTGTGATAAGATCTTATGGGACTGAAGTGCTTGGGTCATCGGTCCCTAAACTTACACACTACTTAATCTAACTTAAACTAGCTTACACCATGGACGACACACACACACCCATGCCCGAGGGAGGACTCGAACCTCCGACGGAGGTAGCCGCGCGGACCAGACAATGTTCCTAGACCGCGCGGTTACCCCGCATGGCCCTGTCAGAAAGGTCACAGTTCGTAGTAATAGACGGAAAGTCATCGAGTAAAACAGAAGTGCTATCCGGCGTTCCCCAAGGAAGTGTTATAGGCCCTCTATTGTTCCTAATCTACACTCCTGGAAATTGAAATAAGAACACCGTGAATTCATTGTCCCAGGAAGGGGAAACTTTATTGACACATTCCTGGCGTCAGATACATCACATGATCACACTGACAGAACCACAGGCACATAGACACAGGCAACAGAGCATGTACAATGTCGGCACTAGTACAGTGTATATCCACCTTTCGCAGCAATGCAGGCTGCTATTCTCCCATGGAGACGATCGTAGAGATGCTGGATGTAGTCCTGTGGAACAGCTTGCCATGCCATTTCCACCTGGCGCCTCAGTTGGACCAGCGTTCGTGCTGGACGTGCAGACCGCGTGAGACGACCCTTCATCCAGTCCCAAACATGCTCAATGGGGGACAGATCCGGAGATGTTGCTGGCCAGGGTAGTTGACTTACACCTTCTAGAGCACGTTGGGTGGCACGGGATACATGCGGACGTGCATTGTCCTGTTGGAACAGCAAGTTCCCTTGCCGGTCTAGGAATGGTAGAACGATTGGTTCGATGACGATTTGGATGTACCGTGCACTATTCAGTGTCCCCTCGACGATCACCAGAGGTGTACGGCCAGTGTAGGAGATCGCTCCCCACACCATGATGCCGGGTGTTGGCCCTGTGTGCCTCGAACGTATGCAGTCCTGATTGTGGCGCTCACCTGCACGGCGCCAAATACGCATACGACCATCATTTGCACCAAGGTAGAAGCGACTCTCATCGCTGAAGACGACACGTCTCCATTCGTCCCTCCATTCACGCCTGTCGCGACACCACTGGAGGCGGGCTGCTCGATGTTGGGGCGTGAGCGGAAGACGGCCTAACGGTGTGCGGGACCGTAGCCCAGCTTCATGGAGACGGTTGCGAATGGTCCTCGCCGATACCCCAGGAGCAACAGTGTCCCTAATTTGCTGGGAAGTGGCGGTGCGGTCCCCTACGGCACTGCGTAGGATCCTACGGTCTTGGCGTGCATCCGTGCGTCGCTGCGGTCCGGTCCCAGGTCGACGGGCACGTGCACCTTCCGCCGACCACTGGCGACAACATCGATGTACTGTGGAGACCTCACGCCCCACGTGTTGAGCAATTCGGCGGTACGTCCACCCGGCCTCCCGCATGCCCACTATACGCCCTCGCTCAAAGTCCGTCAACTGCACATACGGTTCACGTCCACGCTGTCGCGGCATGCTACCAGTGTTAAAGACTGCGATGGAGCTCCGTATGCCACGGCAAACTGGCTGACACTGACGGCGGCGGTGCACAAATGCTGCGCAGCTAGCGCCATTCGACGGCCAACACCGCGGTTCCTGGTGTGTCCGCTGTGCCGTGCGTGTGATCATTGCTTGTACAGCCCTCTCGCAGTGTCCGGAGCAAGTATGGTGGATCTGACACACCGGTGTCAATGTGTTCTTTTTTCCATTTCCAGGAGTGTATATTAACTACATGGGAGACAATCTGAGTAGCCGTCTTACATTGTTTGCAGATGATGCTGTCATATACTGTCTTGTAAAGTCATCAGATGATCAAAACGACTTGTAAAATGATTTAGATAAGGTATCTGCATGGTGTGAAATGTGGCAACTGACCCTGAATAAAGAAAAGTGTGAAGTTATTCACATGCGTACTAAAAGAAATAAGCTAAATTTCGATTACGCGATAACTCACACAAATCTGAAGGCTGTAAATTCGACTAAATACTTAGGGATTACAATTACAAATAACCTAAACGGGAACGATCACATAGATAATATTGTGGGTAGAGCAAACCAAAGACTACGATTCATTGGCAGAAAACTTAGAAGGTGCAACAGGTCTACTAAAGAGACGGCTTACAGCACGCTTGTCCGCCCTGTTCTGGAGTATTGTTGTGCGGTGTGGGATCCGAATCAGGTGGGAGTGACGGATGACATCAAAGAAGTACAAAGAAGGGCAGTTCGTTTTGTACAATCGCAAAATAGGGGAGATAGTGCCAAAGACATAATACGTGTACTGGAGTGGCAATCATTAAAACAAAGGCTTTTTCGTTGCGACGGGATCTTCTGATGTAATTTCAATCACCAGTTTTCTCCTCCGATTGCGAAAACATTGTATTGGCATTCACCTACATAGGGAGAAATGATCATTATGATAAAATAAGAGAAATCCGGGCTCACACACAAAAATTTAAGTGCCCGCGCGCCGTTCGAGAGTGGAATGGTAGAGATACAGCTTGAAGGTGGTTCATTGAAGCCTCTGCCAGGCAGTTTATTATGAATAACAGAGTAATCACGTAGATGTAGATGTAGATAACTCTACATTAGTTGCAACCACAATGGAGGGATAGATGTGGAGAAGTCAGACAATCATACTGTTCCTGAAGAGTGCCAGTAGCCTTTTCAGTAGTTACTAGCGCTACAGTCTGCATGAGTGACTGATCTGTCCTTTTAACATCAGCCAACATGGCCCTTTTGCGCTGATAATGTTAACGGCCGAAAACAAACGGAAACTACAGGCATTATTCTTCCTGAGAACGTGTAGAACTACTGTATGGTTAAATGATGATCATATCCTTTCGGATAAACTATTCCCGACGTAAAATAGTCTCCCATTTGGATCTCCGGGCGGGAAGTTCTCAGGAAGATGTTGTCGTGAGGAGAAACAGAACTACTGTTCTACAGGTCAGGGTGTGGAATGAGAGATCCCTTAATTGGGTAAGTAGGTTAGAAAATTTTAAAAGGCAAATGGATAGGTTGAATTTAGGTGTAGTGGTAATTATTGAACTTTTATGGCAGGATGAACACATTTCTCGTCAGGGGAGTATAAGGATAGAAACACAAAATCAAAAGACGTAATGCAGGAATAGGTTTAATAATGAATAAAAACACAGGAATGCTGATAATCTGCTAGGAGGAGCATATTGAACACATTACTGTAGTCAATACACACACGGAGCAATCATTTACCACAGTTGTGTACGTTTATATGCTAAATAGCACAGCAGACGAGGAAGAGATTGAAAGAATGTATGATGAGATAAAGACAAAATGCATCAGACTGGTGTCAGAGGTCGTTTCAAGAGGGAGCGACTGTTAAAACTAAGTTTTTGGAAGCAGTCACAAGTCGCAATTTTTATCAACCGGTTTCGCTCTTCAGATGAGCAAGGGTATCATCAGAATATACACTGTAAAAGGAAAAAAATGGGACAATACGCAAAACTTACATTCGAATTGCGTGAAGCACATATTCTACTTCCAGTATGGTGACTTAGCCGGCCGGGGTGGCGGAGCGGATCTAGGCGCTACAGTGTGGAACCGCGCTACCGTTGCAGGTTCGAATCCTGCCTCGGGCATGGATGTGTGTGATGTCCTTAGGTTAGTTAGGTTTAAGTAGTTCTAAGTTCTAGGGGACTGATGACCTCAGAAGTTAAGTCCCATAGTGCTCAGAGCCACTTGAACCATTTATGTTGACTTACATTTAAAGCTGGCTGTTTGCTGATAGCTCTAAATATTAATCTGGCTGTACTGTACTACGTGAACTTACGTTTAAAGTACAGTAGTATATGATGACCTTGACATTGGCAGCGTTGACGGTGAAACTGACTGTACAAGAGCACTTATAAAGTCCATGATATAATCTGTCCAAAGAAAACTTACAACTACAGAAGACGAAACTTATCGCCCTTTTTACAGGTGGCTGTATAGACATCTCAAATCTGTACATACCTGCTTATCTTTAAAAATACGAATACGTCTGTAAAAATTAAAATATCAAAATACATTGTAAAAATACATATTTAAAAATGTTTGTACAAAAAGGCATTCAAAGAACCGTTTCTTAAAAATATTCTGTTAGGACGATACCACAGGTATTACATCCTCGTTTCTTTTCTATAGCACTTCATCAGATAACTGGAAGAACCCATGTAGATTACATTAGTTTTGTTCGTTCAATAAATTTTGCTGATTTTTCTTCTTTTCTGCGAAAATTTGTAGCTCTTCCAGTACATTTAACAGTGGACCCTTCTCTGTGGCGTGGATAATATTCCTATTATCTTCTATCTCACCTAATGTATGTTTAATTGTTCTCAAATGTTCACCCAATGACGTACGATTTGAATTTAGTTTGCAATATCCCTTATAATGTGTTTTAAACGCTCTTCCAGTTAGGCCAATGTACGTGCTCTAACAATTTTCGCACTTCACCTTGTATACCCCTTAATTACCGTATTTGTCCTTCTGAACATTCGCCTTGTGTATTGGTGCGTGTCTAAGGGACTTAGTTACTAGCTCTAATTGCCAGTTTCACTTGCTCTCTTGGGAAACATCTCGCAATGTGTTCTGTTACAGGGCCTTTGTAAACGAGTGTAATATATTGTATTATTTTCTACTGGCTTGCCTATAGTAAAGTTTTTCTTTGGTTTCATGTTCTTCTGTATAGTGTGGTACAATTTCATTATATCACGAACTTGGTAGTTGTTCCTTAATGTTGTCTGTTTGATTGTTTGTAAGTCTGAAGTTCTGTCTTCGTCTTAGAGTGGTAACTATAACAATCTGTACAAACCTGAATAGAAATATGCTTTCTGTGCTCGATTCGATGATTTAAATTATTACCAGTAATTATACTTAAGTACACCCGTGGTCTAGGGGAGTTGGGTGCCCTCTGTAACAAAAAACTGAGTTAATGGCTCAACGATGAGCGTGAACAAGCGTCTTTGGAAGTCGGCCCCGGACAAATAGAACGAACCTTAACGAAGAAAATGAAATCAACAAAAAAGCGTCTTTGATTCACAATCGAAACGCCTTCCGTCCCGGGTTCGAATCTCGCCGCTGCTTAAATTTTGATTAATAATCAGCATTGGCGGCCGAAGACTTCCGGCATAAGAAGTCACCCCTCATTCTACCAACGGTCTTGTCAAAGAGGACGGAGGAGCGGACAGAGGTTCACGGCACTCTCTTGTCCTACGGGTGGGAAACTTCCCCTACAGGCGAAAGAATCAGCTATGATCAACGGCATGAAGATGCAGAAGACAACGGAAACCACTGCATTAACGACATGTAACATGTATCCACAGGACATGTGGCCTGTAATTAAAGAAGTTAAAATGGTTCAAATGGCTCTGAGCACTATGGGACTTAACTGCTGTGGTCATCAGTCGCCTAGAACTTAGAACTACTTAAACCTAACTAACCTAAGGACATCACATACATCCATGCCCGAGGCAGGATTCGAACCTGCGACCGTAGCGGTCGCGCGATTCCAGACTGTAGCGCCTAGAACCGCTCGCCACTTCGGCCGGCACTTGAAGAAGTGTCATGATGATCTTTCCATTGGCAAAAGATTCCGGAGTATTGCCCCATTCGGATCTCCGGGAGGGGACTGCCAAGGGGTAGTTGACCATGAGAAAAAATAACCAACAAAAGGATAACGTTCTACGAGTAGGGGCATGGAATGTCAGAAGCTTGAAAGAGGTAGGGAAACTAGAAAATCTAAAAAGGGAAATGCAAAGGCTCATTCTAGATATAGTAGGGGTCAGTGAAGCGAAGTGGAAAGAAGACAAGGTTTCCTGGTTGGATGTGTATAGGGTAATATCAACAGCAGCAGAAAATGGTATAACTGGAGTAGGATTCGTTATGAATAGAAACGTAGGGCAGAGAGTGTGTTATGTGAACAGGGCAGTGATATGGTTGTTCTTATTAGAATCGACAGCATACCAACACCGACAACGATAGTTCAGACATACATGCGGACGTCGCAAGCTGAAGATGAAGAGGCAGAGGTAGAGGTAGTGTATGAGGATATTGAAAGGGTAATATAGAATTTAAAGCAATATGAAAGTCTAATAGTCATGGAAGACTGGAATGCAGTTGTAAGGGAAGGAGTAGAAGAAAGGATTATAGGAGTATATGGGCTCGGGATAAGGAATGAAATTGAGAGAGAGAGGAGAAAGATAAAACGAATACCGCTCTACACTAATTTGGAGCTGTTCCGTAGGAAAGTAATGATGAGAATTATCCTAATACTGTAATAATTTATAGCTGACATATCAAAAACCAAAATGCTGCAAATTAACAATGGGGTCATGAAATCAATTGATGTTTTTTCTGTAGTTATTGTAGACACGACTTAATGGACAGGGAAAGCAACAAACAGAAAAGTGAGCATGGGAGGGAGTTGTTATGGTAAATGGAGCTTTCAGAAGGGAGTTTTCGATGTGTCTAATTGTGAAATAGATATTTCACGATCTGTGTATGTTACAAGTCTTGAATTGTGACAGTGATTAAGAACTTCTAACATGAACACCAATAATTGAGCGTTGCTCAGTGAGCAGTGTAATGATGCATGATAGAAATTACTAGAAATGACAGACATTGAACAATCAGTAATGGAAGAATGGAATATGATTGTAATGAAAGTGAAATAGAGGGTTGTGGGTCATTTTGCCAGCCGAAGTCATTGTAATACCATGAAGGCAGCGTACGAGAAACTTCAAAATTGCCATTCGTGGGTATGCAATATAGATAAACAAAATATGTAGGAGTAAAGCCACATCCTTCCCTTAGGGCGAGACTACAGTGCTGCTTTCTTATTCAGAAAACTCATCTGAATGCTAGTTGTGTTTGAGAAGATCGTATATGTCTCGTGTGTAATTCTCATTATGTTCAATAAAGAATTGTTGGAGAAAAAAGAGCGGTGCATTACTTTCGGAGCAACCCTCGTAGTACTATAGATATAAAGAACTATCGCCCTGTCGCCTTATGTCCATGATGTACAAAGTTTTTACTAGAATTTTGACTGTCAGATTGAACACTACACTTCACCTGTCTCAGCCCACTGAGCAAGCCGTGTTCCACGCAGGTTTTATCACAAATGACCATATCCTATGCAGTACAATTAGTACAGCAAATCAGTACCATGTACCTCGTTGCCTTGCCTTAATAGATTCTGAAAAGGCATTTGATTCGATTGGTCACCCAGCTGTGTTTGAGACTCTAACAAACCAAGGAATAGAATAGGCCTGTATTAAAGTCTTATGCGACACATACGAAACCTCCCCAGTGTTTGTGAATGTAGTTGAAGAAACAAATGATTTTCCCGTGAAAAAGGGTGTAAAACAAAATTATTTTCTTCAGTGCTAGAAAAATAAATCTCTAATTAGGACTGGAAAACAAAGGGCATCCAAATTCTGGGAAAGAGAGTAAATAACCTGAGATTTGTTGATGATACTGTTCTACATACAAGCATAAAAGAACTTCAGATATTGGTTAGCGAACTTGTGTTAATCTGCTCTGAAGCTGTTCTGAAAATGAACTAATATACATCGAAGATAGTGATGAATGGACACCAGATGGAAATATGTAGGGCTTATTTCAATAGTGATACAAGTCCATTACCTCCACTTTTCTGTCTATAATGCTTCTGAAATTAATGGTCCAAACAAACAGAAAGAAAGGTTCATCTCTAGCAAGAAGCCATATGCTTGAATATTTCTGGTATCAGAACTGCAGGTTTTCCAGCGCTCATTTACTTTTAGGACTCTGTATCTCAGAATGAACAGAAATGGAGTTGTACTACTATTTAAATAAGCCCTTCATATATCTGTTGGAAGTACGGATGTGCAAAATGTCACAGAACATGTCTATCTGGATCATCTTGTAGATGTGAAAGGAGACATAAAACCAGAAATACGTGGACGTATTGAATTAGGCCGGCAAGAGTGTGGAAGATAGGCATCAGTTTTGAAGTCGAAAATGCTGGCCGAGCTGAAGAAAACACGTTTTGACCAATGTGAACTGTCAGTAATAACTTACGGCTGTGCTACATGGATATTAAATGAATTCATTGTTAGAAAGCTAATACTAACTCAAAGATCATGGTTGGGCTGCACAAAGAAGGCGGAAAGAAAGCATTTGATATTAGACAGCCGGCCGCTGTGGCGGAGCGGTTCTAGACGCTTGAGTCCGGAACCGCACTGCTGCTACGGTCGCAGGTGCGAATCCTGCCTCGGGCATGGATGTGTGTGATGTCTTTAGGCTAGTCAGGTTTAAGTAGTTCTAAGTCTAGGGACTGATGACCTCAGATGTTGAGTCCCATAGTGCTTAGATCCATTTGAACCATTTTGTTTATATTAGATAGATAACGGAGGTCAGGCATATTATATTGGGCATATTATAAGCGAGACGGAACAGTTCAAGTTGCTAGGCGTTCGGATAGATAGTAAGCTGACGTGGAAAGCTCATGTGCAGTATGTGGTTCGGAAACTAATGCAGCTTTACTTAGCATTAAGACAGTATCTGAAATAAGTGACACTTCAAAACGAAAAGTAGTCTACTTCGCATATTTTCATACGCTTATGTCACATGGTATTATTCTTTTGGGTAATTCTTCTGATTCAAAAAGGGTATTTTTGGCTCAAAAACGGGCTGTTCGAGCTATATGTAGTGTAAGTTCGAGAACCTCTTGTCGACCCCTATTCAATAGTCTGGGAATTCTGACATTGCGCTCACAGTACATATTTTCTTTAATGTCGTTTGTTGTTAGCAATATTAGCTTATTCCAAAGAGTTAGCAGCTTTCACTCAGTTAATACTAGGCAGGAATCAAAAGTGCGTGTGGAATGCACTTCCTTGACTCTTGTGCTAAAAGGAGTGCAGTATTCTGCTGCATCCATTTTCAATAAGCTACCACAAGAACTGAAAAATCTTAGCAGTAGCCCAAACTCTTTTAAGTCTAAACTGAAGAGTTTCCTCATGGCTCACTTCTTCTATTCTGTCGAGGAGCTCCTGGAAGATCTAAAAAATTAAGCAAATTCCAGTGTTACATTCTTGATTTTCTTTATTTAAACTTACGACTTTTCGCCTGAATATGTTTTTTATATTTCATTTTATCTGTTTCTACTATCGTGTTATAATTTCATGTATTGACTCATTCCATGACCATGGAGACTTCTCCTTAATTTGGTGCTACGGAACAATAAATAAGTAAATAAAATAAAAGTGACGTAATGAATACCTTGAAATGCCAGTGGACTCGTCAGGTCGCCAGAAAAAAGAATGGCAGGTGGTCAAGCAAATACTAGACTTAAGTCCTGTTTACCGAAAGACACCAAGGAGAAGGCCGCTGGACAGGTGGGACAGAGACTTAAGAAAGGCAGTATGGTTGAACTGGCGACGGGAAGCTCAAAGTCGGCAGAAACGGATGAACCTGCAAGGATCCGATGTCGCACGCCGGCTGAAAGGAGTAATGTCAACAAGTGATCAACTGACTGATGATGGTGATACAAGGTCTTAGAGGCCTTCCATTCAGCGCCTCACCTTCAACTTCTCCTTCCCACCCCCTCTAAACTCAGTGTAGCCAGCTATCTTTGCCAGTATCGGATACAACATATTGCATAATGAGTGGAGGATTACGACCCTGATTGGGCTTGCCAAAATGTCGCGGGTAAGACTTAACGCCAAGGTTACACTGCGCGCACTCTCTGACCCCGACGTTTCGAGACTGGAGAAGTGTAAGCCGTCCACATCAGCTCTTCAGACGCCGGTCACTCAGGTTCGTGTGGGCCCCGTGGAATCGAGGGATCGCACGGCCCCCGCAGTTGGCACGCAGTGGCGTGTTGCGGCGCCGCCGCCTGGGGCAAGGCGGGCGCCGACATTCGGCGACGTCACGCGCGGCTATATCGGACGCTGGGGCGTGACGCGGCGGCGGCGTCGGCGTCGGCGGCGGCGTCGGAGGCGGCAGTGGAGCGCAGGGCGGCAGCGCGGCTGGACGCGTCGCGCGGCGCCGCCATGGGGAGCCAGTGCTGCAAGGCGGACAAGCGCGCCGCCGCCGGCGCCGCCTCCTCGCAGGCGTCCATCGGGTGAGCGCGCCGCCGTGCCCTCCGGCGGTCTCTTAAAAGTGTGCCTCTTTTGGTGACTGCTGCGTTAGCGAATGTAGAAATGCACTTGTAGAATCGCAACAGGTTGGTGTAGCCCATCGGGACAGAGATGGAAATCCGTGGAAGAAACAGACGTAGTGCACCCGACGGCCAGTTGGGTAAACTTGGCGCACGTGTATTTGATGAAGACAGTGCAACTGTGACGCTGTCACCGACGTACATCTGACGTAGGGATCGCGAGAATAAGATGAGAGAGAACCGGGCGCGTATAGAGAGATTTTTCCTCGCTCACAAGGAGACCACAAAGCAGTCGGATTTATGTAATTTTTTACATGTGAATTTTAGAACTGAAAAGTCAATTATGGAACGCAGACAGATGCGGTTCTCAAAAATTCTCGAGCAAAAACGAGTTTGACGTTTTCTGAGCTTCTTTAATACCTAAATGTAGGGTCCAAATTTCGACATCCAGTGTGGCTCTCTGGTGGGATGTTCACCTACCCCGTGGGTGGCCTGGCTTTAATTCCCGGCCGATGAAATTTTTAAAAACAAGTACATGTTCTACGAGCATTTGCAAAATACGTGAAGGTGTAAAACAAATCGGTAGTGCTTGAGACTGGTATTTGCTGAATCGCTGGTTCGAGTCGTTTCAGTCATTTTTCCTTATTATCAGTTCATTTCGAATACCTATGTCATTTAAATATAAAATTAATGAAATATCTGCTAATTAACATATATAAGTGTCATTTTTATGGATAAAGCACGTCTCCTTATTCTTGATTATGTATCGCACACAAATAAAGTTTTCATTGCAAATGTAAATTCTGAATTGCCGATATTTGATAAAAGATTGTTAATAAAGGTGTTTTAAACTTAAAGAAAATTATGAACTTAATTTTTTCATCCCGTTTTACGCTTCTCTAAAATACTCATGGTACATCTACTTTTGTTTTAAAAATTTACCACGGTCAGGAATCGAACCGTCGCCCTCCACTAGGTGGATGAGCGTTCTACCACAGAGCTGTGCCTCCAGCCGAGTAAACCACGTTGCTTTGAGGTATTAAAGACGCTTGGAAAACTTCGAACTCATCTGTTGCCAGAATTTTTGAGAGATGTGTCGAACGGTTTTTGGCGACTCGTATTTGAGTTCTGAACTTGACGCATCATAAAAAAAGAAAAAGTACAACCATCCGATTCCCGTGTGCTCTCCTTGTCAGTACGCCAATGGAATAGCAAAGAAAATCTACATTTGGTGTATCCCCAGCAGTGTAGTTTGCAGTAGTCTGGGGAGTATATACACGCTAGTGGGTGTAGATGTACAGGGATCATGATGACTATTCGGAAAGTAAAAGTTCAGTTTCCATGGTGATGGGACAATTTCTCTTTTCCTAATTCTTGTCACTACTCTTTATTCTGTTGTTTTTATTAGGTGCCGCAACTGGCCGAGTTTCAGTTGGGGCACTGTGATGTTCGAAGAGTAGCGTCTTCTGCCAGCGACGATTCAGTAACCTGCATGCAATATGCGAAATTCGTTCTGGTTGCTAAGTAGCTGTTTCAATTAATTACCTATTTCTTTCTGTTTCAACTACAAATGTAATGAATGGAAAACTAGTGCGATAAATTTCAAAATGGAGAAGTGATACAATGAAAAGAGGAGGGAGGGGTCGTCTGTTGCTACAAATTAAGTGGCTCAGAAACTTGAGGATCGACAAGTGGTAAGCCGTCAATGCGGTTAATAAACAGTGCTTCCAACTGTCGGCAACATATTGCCGTAAAGAGATACCGATATACTGGCTGGCAACACGGCAAGTGTTTTGAGCTGGAAACACCGAATGAAGGCTCAGAAATACGCAAGACAGTGCCTCCTGACCTTCGAAAAAAAAAGACAGTTTAATGCAGTGCAGTGTCATACGTGGAAGAATGTGGATATCTCATTGTACGACAGGGAAACGTAGACAGTTAAAACTTGAAATATTTTCTGTGCTTTGTATCTATAGTTTCCGCATGACCTTCATACTATGATGACAGTTTTCACATCTATTCAGTTTACTGGAAATTAGAGATTCTTCCTTGAATGACACATCAACAAAAGCGTTTATGACGGGAGTGCAAAGTCATATTGGATGTGAGTGTTATGCCGGGATGAGAACAACGACTTTCTGTTTTTCGTGCTGTGAAAATATCGTGCAGTGCAGCAGGTGATAGAGAGGGACATCAAAACAATGGATTTATGACGTTCACTTGTAGCTTTCTCGGTTGTTTTCCCAGTAGTAAACGTAAAGTAAGGATCTAAACGTTTCCTCTTCTCATTCGTTCAAATTGAAATTTCAGTGTGTTTTAGTAAGCGACGCCACTTCGACAGGTACGTCAGTGGAGACTTTATTGTAAACGAAACTGGTGGCAGATTTCGACTGTCGCTTGTTTAAAAGAGTAATTGTAATTCACTAAAATTAGAAAACCTTGCAAGTGTATAATCGTATTACGAGCTTATTTGCTTGATGCTGTTTTTGACCTTACAGTAGATTTTAGTTTGAAGGTGTCTTATAGGTAGCACGAGTGTAAATCCTGAAAGTGGTGTAAACTGTGCTCAGTGTTTCACTATTCAACATGGAAAGCGAATGTTGTTTTCCCTCTAATCTTTTATTTAGGACAATGGAATGTACATGAACTCAAAAAAGCACACTTGAGTAGGCAACTTGTCAGTGGTTTCTATCGACTTTGGTGTGCGGATTATAAGAGATAAATCTGTACCCTGAATGTGCATTTAATGACTGATTAGAAAGTGAACTACCACGTTTGTGTTATAGTCGTTTAGTCTGGAAATGAAAGGAAAGAAGAAGGTTAAAAGCAGTAACAACAAATGGTCTACAACTCTTGACCAACATCGGATGTTCCTTGAGTCTTCTAGAGTCTCCATCCTACGTCGTTATCGTAAAAATTTCCATACCCTAATTTCGAGGAACAACTCGGAAAAGACAAAAATAGTCATTAAAAATGTTCAAATGTGTGTAATGTCTTATGGGACTTATTTGCTAAGGTCATCAGTCCCTAAATTATCGCGAGGACAAACACACACCCATGCCCAAGGGAGGACTCGAACCTGCGCCAGGACCAGCCACACAGTCCATGACTGCAGCGCCTTAGACCGCTCGGCTAATCCTTCGCGGCAAATAGTCATTCATGAATTTGCTGCTATTTACAAATAAAGCAAGCTCGAGTCCATTGTCACATCGATACGAAATTCGTTAGAGACGTAGCACTGGTTTACTAGGAAAAGCCTGCAAATGATATCGACCCTGCGCTTGTTGGGGGACTGTCACTGTATTTCCCCTGAATTACGGAATCCACAGAGAACGTAAGTCAAGGCGATTTAAAATCCGATATTCTCGAATACGAGTGTAGTACCTTAACCACCGTCGCTTTGTTTCTCGCTACTTCCTCACTCTGGTTTTAATCTGAAGCACTGCCTGCTAGTTTTTAAAGCATTGGACATTTGAGCTTATATGGTTAGCAAATAACGAGGTCAGTTGGATAAACCAACTAGCGCAGTTATCCACGCAAGATGAGGCGAGTAAACAGGAAAGTCATGCACATGTGTTGGAGCTCCCTTGTTCATCTGTGTGACGCCTTCCGGTGTGTTTACACAGCTATGCTGATTAGACAGCCACGGCTTCCAGAATGACGGAAGGAAACGTAGAACTATGTGCCAGCTGGAATAAGGAAGGCGTCGTGTGCGACGAAGTATTTCCGCGGATGCAATCATAAATGCTGACATTTGTTTCGAATAACTGATGCTTGTAGTCACAGCTGAAAGAAAACAACAAATATAGTTGCATAAGCGGTGCTGTAGCACCGTGAGGCTCTGAAAGAGCCACCAAGATGCTTCCTCCATATTGCCCAGACTGGGTACTCTACGCTTTAAGGAACGTCATTCGATAATGAAGACAAACGAACATTTTAGACCTTACACCGTGGAAGAGTGATAAAGAATATTGAATTTCAAGCTTAATTGTACATTTCGGATAATTGGACCTAACTCTAAGATTCTGTTTGATCACTTGCCTCCTAGTAGAGTGTTTTACGTTTAGCTTTGAAGTGTCGCATATTTCGTCTCGTGGCAGTGGCTGGTCACGTGTTTGCACACCTGAGAGCGTCACCGCGCTGCGCCCTAAATTTACCCGCGAGGCGCGCATTTATAATGCGCCCCTCCACCGACGCCAGCCGAGCGGAGAATCTCTTGGCCCGAGAGCCGCGGTGTTTGCCTGCAACAGTTCGTTTTAGCGTGCGGTTCAGGCTGAAGAAGGCTGCTTTACGGCGCACTTTTGGTGCAACTGACACGCAGGTTAAAAGAGCAAACTCTCTCTCGCTAACACAGCACTCGTTTTTAAATGAAAATATCGAATATTGGATATATCTGCGGAGGACTTAACGACCTTTACTTAGATTTGAAGACGCACAGCATACCGAAATCCACATCCTCTTTGAAACTGCGTTTACCATTTTGGTTTGTAGAATAATGCGACTCCGAAGTTCAATGCTGCACCCATCCAAGTGATCCGTAAGCACGTATCTTAATAAAGGCGAGGAAACAAGACAGTGTGTAGGCGTACTAACCGGCGCGAGTGCGCATTTTAAGCTTAAGTTTCCTCCTTGTTGCGATGACCAAGAGAAAATGGTAGACAGCTGGCCCCGACCCCAAACTCCTGTCGATATGTGTTACACTGGCACATGTTGCGTGGTTACAAAAAATGGCTCTGAGCACTATGGGACTTAACTTCTGAGGTCATCAGTCCCCTAGAACTTAAAACTACTTACACCTAACTAACCTAAGGGCATCACACACATCCATGGCAGAGGCAGGATTCGAACCTGCGACCGTAGCGGTCGCGCAGTTCCGGACTGAAGCGCCTAGAACCGCTCGGCCACCCCGGCCGGTTGCGCGGTAACAGCAGTTACAGTGTCTGCGTATTACTTTGTATGGACTGGTTGTTGACGTAATAGCGCTTTACCTCCTTCGTACAGACGGGTAAACCCAAGTTCAGTGCCGCCATAAGCTTCTTTGCGTTTCGTGGTTCATCGCCAATAGAAATTCATCCGAAGTTGTGACTGTGTTTCAGCAGCTACAAAATAGATGGCAGAATTCGAATGCCGGCGTCCTGCTGTTCATGACGATTCACGTGAAGGACCTCCTGTAACTCCAGCCAAAGATGGAAATGTGTGGAAAGGACGCAGTTCGATACTGTACAATCGGCAATTACAGCCGTATGTAATAGTATCACACCTTAGGAATGCAAAAAGGCTTCTGGTACTATTTAGAGATCAACAATGAGAGGGGTTGGTGCAAAGGCAGTACATAACCAATAACAAAAATTCTAGGATAGATTCTCTCCAAATAGGTTGCAGCAGGGTTTAATTTCTGTGACGCTTCCTCGAGACTAATAACAAATGACAGGTAACGAAATGGCTTTTCGTCACATATCTCTATCTGTGCCATTGTGATTAACGGAAACGAATCAAGAATAAGTTCGCTGTATGTCTTGTTTGTGCTTCATACCTAGCACTAAACCCGATCCTGATGGCCGGCCGGTATGGCCATGCGGTTCTAGGCGCTTCAGTCTGGAACCGCGTGACCGCTACGATCGCAGGTTCGAATCCTGCCTCGGGCATGGATGTGTGTGATGTTCAAATGGCTCTGACCACTATGCGACTTAACTTCTGAGGTCATCAGTCCCCTGGAACTTAGAACTACTTAAACCTAACTAACCTAAGGACATCACACATATCGATGCCCGAGGCAGGATTCGAACCTGCGACCGTAGCGGTCACGCGGTTCCAGACTGAAGCCCCTAGAACCGCACGCCCACTACGGCCGGCGATGTGTGTGCTGTGCTAGGTTAGTTAGGTTTAAGTAGTTCTAAGTTCTAGGGGAATGATGACCACAGATGTTAAGTCCCATAGTGCTCAGAGCCATTTGAGCCGATCCTGATGTTCGTACATTAATGTGACAACATTGTTCATCATTAGGTCTTGCAAACCGAGAATGTCATTAAAATTAAAAATTCCAAGGCTTTGTAACAGTGTACTATATGGCAGCAAATTCCTACATGGAATTCTAACTACTGCCGCGCTGGGTAGCCGAGCGGTTTAGGACGCGTTGTACGGTCCGGGCGGCTCCCCCCGTCGGAGGTTCGACTCCTCTCTCGGGCATGGGTGTGTGTGTGTCGTCCATAGCGTAAGTTAATTTAAATTACATTAAGTAGTGTGTAAGCCTAGGGACCGATGACCTCAACAGTTTGGTCCCATAATACCTTACCACAAATTTCCAAATTCTAACTACTGAAATCAATGAACTTGTCGCGGCTACGGATATTTCATTGCTAGATGGATATATTGGATCCGTCAACAGGGTCTTCATACCCAACGAAATTGTTGTTTTCAGCTGCACTTAACGTCAAGTTTGCACCATCTTCGCCTGTGGTGAACCTTCTACCTCTCGATGCGCCCTTAAATGAATGGGTACGCTTGGACCAAACTTCGAGCTCCAAGGAGAAATGGAAAGCTATTCCAATCACTATTGTCCATTATTAGTGCTATTCTGCAGCTTTGTAAATTGTTATGGCCTAAAGAGATTTGTTTTGGACGATGTTCCACGTCATTTGTGATGAGTTATAATTGTTATTGTTATTGTTTCGGCAAATTACATTCTCTCTATAAACAGTAATCAGTTTCCTGAAAGTTTCTCTTCAATAGAGCAGTCGTCCAGTAATGTATCATGTGAATGTGTTTTTAGCTGTCTCACGATTACAGGACGAGAGACTCACCGTGTCTGCAACTGTTTACGGTTAAACGATGTTACCCATAAATTTCCACAGTATTCTGTAGATTACGCACTGGTGAGACACAGTGTTCGTAAGTACGAACAAATGTTGCACCTCCTGTCGACTTATCAGTTTGCCTCAGTCGGCAGCCGTTTCAAACAACGAAACAGATCCCGCCGACAAAGATATGTGGCCGGCCGTTGTTCTGCGCCCGTCTATCATGAGGTGCAGCCCCTCAGATCTGACGCAGCAGTCAAACAGGAAATGACCAGAAATAGCAACTGCAGTCGTTAACTGTGCCCATGGACAGAGTTTAGTCTGTTGCGCTGTGTGTGGCATTGCTGCGAGTAAACGGGCGAACATGTTTACACCGAAGCCTGTCTCACAAACGTCGCGCTCTCTGCTCCGTGGTTGCTATAGCTTCTACCTCACTAGCTTGTTGCTCATACTTTTGTTTCTCTTTATGGATCGTTACTGACAGGCTGTTGTGCCTTTTGCTAGAGACACGGCTCAAGACTGAGATTCACCAAATATCGCATGGGTTACTTGCAGTTTTTGATCTCATTCTCTCTCTTTCTAGCGTGTTGTTGTTGTTGTTGTTGCGGTGTTCGATCTGGATACTGGTTACAGGCAGCTTTCTACGTTAGTACATCCTGTGCTCCATCAGTGGGTAACAACTGCATCCCTGTAGCTACTCGAGCAGGCATGTAGTGACACCTGCTGCGACAGTGGATAGAAACTGACGATGTGTTGTCTGAACGAGGTTTTCACTCTGCAGCGGAGTGTGCACTGGCATGAAACTTGCTGGCAGATTAAAACTGTGTGCAGGACCGAGACTCGAACTCGGGACCGTCGCATATCGCGGGAAAGTTCTCTACTACCTGAGCCACCCAGGCACGTCTCACGACCCGTCCTCGCAGCTTCAGTTCTGCCAGTTGTTCGTCTCCTGTCTTCCAAACTTCACAGAAGCTCTCCTTCCCGCGAAAGGCAAAGCTTCCGAGTTCGAGTCTAGGTTTAATCTGCCAGGAAACTTCATCCACCTCACGTTCTTCTGTACATGAAGACATTAACCTACTTCGTTTAATGCAAGTGGGGCTCCTCGTAAATTGGCGATGTAATTAAAGAACAGACCAGTAATAGCCAGTAACGGAAATTAACTCTAATTATATTTTTTGATGTTCTGAGCAACAGACATAGAACAGTTTTTAAGTGAACACGCCGACATTTGGTTGTAGTCTATTTAATTATGACACAGGTTTCGTCCTTTTAAGCCATTTTCAAGTGATTGCAGGACATCAAGCTCAAAATTGGCCATAAATTAAGAAAAATATTCGCTCCCCACGAAATGCCAGCTGTGAAATCGTCACCTTGTAAAAAGATCAATAAATAATATTGGGAGCATGTCGTATGTAATAAAACAGGTGGAAATGAACACATGACCTTGATTTGTAATGATGGTGAAATCACTATCATTCTGAGGCAATGTTTTATCGAGCCCATTCACAATTCTGTCCGCACCTCGTGGTCTTGCAGTAGCATTCTCGCTTCCCGCGCACTGGGTTCCGGGTTCGATTTCCAGCGGGGGCAGGATTTTTCCTGCCTCGAGATGACTGGGTGTTGTTGTGTCGTCCTCATCATCATCATTCATCCCCATTACGGTCGGAGGAAGGCAATGGCAAACCACCTCCACTAGGCTCAAATGGCTCTGAGCACTATGGGACTTAACATCTGTGGTCATCAGTCCCCTAGACTTAGAACTGCTTAAACCTAACTAACCTAAGGACATCACACACAACCGTGCCCGAGGCAGGATTCGAACCTGTGTGTGATGTCCTTAGGACAGTTAGGTTTAAGTGGTTCTGAGTTCTAGGGTACTGATGACTAAAGAAGTTAAGTTCCATAGTGCTCAGAGCCATTTGAACCATTTGAGCAGGGATCTGTCATTACAAATATTGGTCAGGGGCAGTTTCAGGGCCATATACTCTTTCATGGTACTGAGGGAGAGAGAGAGTCAGAAATAGAAAGAGAAATATGAAAATACTGAGATGAAACAAGAAATTATAAGGAGAATTCTACGTGAAAACTATGAGCAATAAGACACATGAGTCCTATTCAAACAGGTATCGATTTAAAACGTGATACCGTTATCGTTTTTTACCTTGTTCTCTTCCATCAACGTATGAAAATTCAATTTGCCACTCAAAGGGACACCGCTGACTAAGTTATAGCAGTAGAAAAGACGCACATTTTTCTTGGTTCTAATAGTAGAAGTCTGCTTGGGCACCGGTACACAAAGGACTTCACCGTCTTCATTTATCCCACCTGAATTAAGGAATTATTACTGTTCTTCACATGTTTTTATATTTTGTTTATACAGTAATGAATGATATGAGAGAGCCTGGCGGGACATGTAACTGATTGTATTCAGTAGTGTACAAAGTGAGCAAGCATTTTCGAAACTAGTAACTGATCTCCGAATATCTTGACATTAGAAAGGAATGGAGTTGTTTGGGTGAAATGGAATTATTATTGTTCTAAGGAATGATAGTAGGCGAAGAAAAAATTATTAGTACATTCTACTAGGAAGTAGCAGTAACATGCAGCAATGTCGCGGAAGTTACAGTTTTATTCACTTTGCATCGTTTTAGCTTCTTTCAATTTCAGTCATTCATAGATTCAATCATTAACCGTGTTACGTAAATCCTATCAAAAGGAAAACCTTCAGGTGTGTGGAACAATTCGAGCCATACATTAATGTAACACAAACAGAATATAGGAACTTAAACTGTAGATTGTATTGACAATAACCTATTAATATGTTGTTTACCGTTATTGAGCCTGGTACGACGGAAATTCAATCGAGTTAAGTTAGTCAGAAAGTTGCTGCTTCGAATGCTGCCTCCTGTATAGTTACTTTTTACCTTCTGTTAGTAAGTACCTTAATACAGGGTTCAGTCACATAGCCGTGACCACAGCCCATGTTCGACGTCAGCGTGCATAAACCACTCACAAACAGCAGGTGGCAGCAGTAGCAGCAGAAGGTGTATGGAGCGTGTAGCGGGGACGTGGAAAACAGTGCAGTCGTAATGCGAAAACGAAACGTTTTATTTGGCCTCGGAAGGTGTATGATCACTGGCTTTCTGGCTAAGAGTGGAAGCATTTCCGAAACGGCTAAGCCTGTGAAATATTCGCTTGCTGTCATGTTTAAAGTGTACTGTGCATGCCAAAATGTGATATTCAGAACTGGAGCCTAAGCAATTACGTTGCATCAAGGGCCATAGATGACACACGTGGACGAAGGTTGCGGAGATGTGTACGGACAGCTGTTGAGCAATTGACCGCATAGGTGATCCAAGGCGCTACCAGTAGTGTCTGATGAACGATCGTTCACCGAACGTAACTGCGTGTGTGCCTTCGCTGAAGTAAAACACTTTTCGTTTTACACGGTAATGTATTTCAGTCTATAGCGTCTGGTTCACGCTCCCATGCTGACTGCTATTCATCGGCGAGGAAAGCTGGAAGTTGCACGCCAATTCCGGAACTATACGTCCAGTGAGCGGCGACAGGTGGTCTCTTCAGGTGAATCACGTCTTTGCGTGTAAGCAAACATCCTGCAACATTTCTCGGAATGGTCCAGGCGCAGGAAGAAGCGTTATGGTCTGGGGAATGTTTTCGTGGCATTCCCCTTGGTGGTCTCATCTCGTCATTCTGGAAGGTAATACGGATCAACACAAGCTGTGGGGCTACCTCGACCAGGCAGTTCACACCGCGGCTCCTCAACCGAGAAACCCGGCTCAGCTAGCCGGCCGGGTTGGCCGAGCGGTTCTAGGCGCTACAGTCTGGAACCGCGCGACCGCTACGGCCGCAGGTTCGAATCCTGCCTCGGGCATGGATGCGTGAGGTGTCCTTAGGTTAGTTAGGTTTAAGTACTTCTAGGGGACTGATGACCTCAGATGTTGAGTCCCATAGTGCTCAGAGCCATTTTGAACCGACTGAGCTGGCAGCGGCACTGGAGTCGTCAGAGCTCCACATCGCTGTCGGTATCTTACAGAACCTCACTGACTGTTTCTACACGTCTCTCAGCGGCCCGCGTTGCAGACGGCGGTTATTAACGCTTTCCACAGACGGTCACTTAGAAACCATGAAAAAATCCTAAAAAGTAATTACCGTCATCAGAAAGGCAAAAAAATGCCATGTTATTAATAGTTTTCCGGACAACATAGTTTGGGAAGCTCTGCATTAAGGTCAACTATTGTCAACAGGTACTGAACACACACGACAGAAGTCTCTTATACCACGTGCAACGGGACCATTGCGCTAGGACTAAAACAATGTTTCACGCTTAGACCGCCGAACGTACCCTTAAGTATCTCCCAACCAATAATGGAATACGACTCTCTCTTTTACCAGTAGTGTGACCAGCGGCTCTGCGTATTCAGAGGTTGGCACAACACTTCTGTTAACACTCTCTAGTGCTGCTGGTGTAAGATCGCGCCCTCTAAGGCTCCAGATATAGCCAACGTTCTTTGAAATCCGTGCGCCTGTTACTTACTGTTTTATCTCTAGCAATAGTTGTAAGAGAATCCCAAAACGTCGCCGAGGTGTAATTCTTCCGCGTTATAACTGTAGCAGTTTATTCTCAGTGAAGAACGTAACAGCCGGTTTAGAAGTCAAAACTGACATATAAACCAATGAAGAACTCTGACTTTGCAGTTGAAAAATTGTCTCGTTATGGGATCAAAGACTACAGAAGATTTCCCTTGAACTGGAGCGTTGTAGTGTTCAGTCGATGTATTTCGACGGGCGAGGTGCAGTTTCATTGAATATACAAAAGTAATACAGTAGAATGCCTTCTTGAAAAAGTTGTCTTCCGCAATGTACTAAATGGTTCTAATGAAAATGGTGGCGCTATTGTGTTTCCACAAGTTACTAGTATAATTACACCTATCTGCAGGCCTGCTGGTTACCTCCTGTCCAGCTTGCTGCGTTTTGCCTCTTGCCAAATATACCGCCCTGTAGCACATCTGGCTGGCCGTATACATACGCATCTTTAATAGGTGTCGCTGTGGCACTGAATAAAAACCCTTTCGAAAGACAGGAGTCAACACATTAAAGCTGTTGCTTATATGCACGACTCTTAATATTTCACACGTAGATTATGCGAATTGCATACCGAAAGTTGTTTTGTGTTTTTGTTTTCCTGATATTTCTCGACAACGAGTCACTATAACTGGCAGTTATTCACATACCATTGTTGTTGGTAGACAGAACATGTGTCATATCCCAAATAAGCAAAAGAACGCTTCGAAAGAGGTGCATCTTCCTACGTGAATAACTAAGGCACAGGAAGGTACCTTGATTAACATTCAAATATAATGGGAAAACTGCTCAATTTCGAAAAACGCCACAGTCGAAAAGTGACAGCTGCCAGTTTTCTTTGCCATAAATAAACTGTCTAAGCAGAGTTTTAAAATAGCCCGTTCATCGTCTGGTGGTTTTTCATTATGAGCACCACATCGAAGATTTGCACTGAGTGTTTACTTTCAGTAATCTTTGAAGCTCATGAAAGCTATTTATGCTCATATGACCCCATCCACTGAATACGTTCCAGGGGCGTCGGAAGATAAATGGAAGCAGTTGCTAGAAGATGGTTGGCAAACGGTTTGATGATGTTTAGGACGGCTTGAGGTCCCTTCAATGTACTGAAAATTATTTTGGAAAAGCGAAATAACCGGGGCAATGCAGAGGAGTTGTAACTATTGTGCAGCATGTTAAATAGCCTCTCAGCTTTTTATACAGTTCGTGTTGAATGGTGGCCCTGCAAATAGTGAAGGATAATACAGTGTTAGGTAAACTGTTTGTGTGAGGTTGAAGCTGAGTATTTTTACGCGTTCGTAACGGAAATTATAGCTCCTGCAGTTTCAAAATCTAACGTCAAATTCCAGTGACCGTTACGCCTAAGCATTTCATTTGCAAAAACTGGCTTTCGTAGTGTCACTGATGGAGTGACTCTGCCAGTTAGCATAAGGAAACTGATTAAAGAAACTAAGCACTCTCTCAGGTCGTCGTGATCCTACAGACACTACGCTGTGTAGATACTATGAGATGCTTGAATATCTGGTCCATAATGAATCACGAACATTAACTACTCGGACCTAAACGGTCAAAGATAGCGTATGAGACTTCAAGGCTTAATTTTATATCTTAATAATTTATTTACAATAAAACCTCTTCAATCGAACCTGAGTTTCGGATGAAACGTAAAATCCCGCTTGTAGGTTGCTTCACAGTATTGGCAAAAACACAGGTTCACACTTTAGCATATACTGTTACATCGTTCGACATTACGTCGCACATGCAGTGTGGCGCCGGCACTAACAGCTGTTCGATTCAGTATTGTGTATATTTACACGCTCCCCGTTAAAGCGTCGTAGTCAATCTGCGTTAAGAATTGCCAATAACCTAATTATTTTCTAGTACAGTTTCACAATTGGCTTTAGACGTCATGGTGTAATGCTCCAATGAAAGTGAATCACAAAAGTTGAGTTACTGAGTACAATTTGTAACTGGCCGAAGATAAATGTCTGTAAATACGAATATAGAACTGTAGTAACTGACACCTAAAGTAGCTGAGCGATATTATAATAGTGAACAGAACAGGTAGTACGACAAAATATATTCTCCCAATCATTGTTGCTATGGTAGAAGTCCTGTAAATGACAACCTAGCACTTCAGTCCGGAACCACGTGGCTGCTACGGTCGCAGGTTCGAATCCTGCCTCGGGCATGAATGTGTGTGATGTCCTTAGGTTAGTTACGTTTAAGTAGTTCTAAGTCTTGGGGACTGATGACCTCAGATGTTAAGTCCCATAATGCTTAGAGCCATTTGAACCATTTTGACTACCTAGCAAAACACTTTGTCATTTTAGTCCAGAGAGATTTCTGCACAACGTTACCGATAAGATTGTTGCACTGCTCTCGTTTCGCTGCAACACCAGCGTGACTCAGAAAGCGCTTGTCATTGGCCTGCTTACGCTCGCCAGTCTAGTTTCAAATCGTAACTATCTTCATATTAAGTGGTGACATCAGAGGCGAGTGTTTTTTCCACTGCAGGCCACTAACGTCACAAATTCGTGTACGCGTTACTTGTGCGAAACATTTCTTGCTCGTGGTTGATATAAGGGCCAATCAAAAATTTCCATTCGTGGGCGTACATGCAACACAGCGCGATTAAGATGCGGATACATAAGCACCCCACATGTAGGCAACGAGTTGGTGTGGCAGTGGTGTCTTTCGGACGTGTGTGCGCTACGTGGAGACGTGAACTGTTAAAACGTTATTGCCAAATGCGTCCAAACAGGATCAACGAGCTGTTATTCTTTCCTCGGCTGCCGAAGGACAAACACCCCTAGACATCCATCGGAAAATGACGAGTGTGTATGGAGCATCATGTCAGTTAAAAACCACTGTTGTGGAATGGTGGCCCAAGTTCCGTGATAATCGCGATTCGACACAAGACGCCGGCCTACCTGAGAGGCTAACTGGAAGGGGAGACAGTCGAGGATCCGCCGTACAGTCCCGATCACTCACCATGCAGCTGTATGCCTTTGGTTTCTCAAAAAGGCCCTGAAGACTCGACGATTAATGTCGGACGAGGACAGGTGCGGACTTATCCACGGAGCAGGACACGGCGTTTTATTTAACGGGTATGTTCAGCATGATTGAGTCGGTTGGATGACTGCGTCAATACACACGGCAATTTGGCTTGATTGGCATACAGGCCCTAGACTCTATGGTTTTCGACCTGGAACGTTTTCACCGCCCTTTATATGCCACACGACTGCCGAACATTTAGACGTTGTTGCCATTCTTTGCAGCCCCCTGTGCCAAGCGGCTGATTGTAGACATAACTGCAGTACGATTCCTTAAACCGGTCACAGTGTAAACATTCTTAGAGAGGACAGGCCTTTCCTCAGTCAACAAGTTAGATGTTGAGACAGCTCACAGTCCTGTATGTTCTACATAGTTTTTCCGATACAACCTTTAATATAAGATGATTAACTTATAATCTGCATGTTACTGAGGAACAAACGCAATAGTTAGCATTGGACGGTCTGAAGATTCAGCTTTCTGCAAAAAATTAACACCTACCATGCAAGGGGTTGTTAGTATTAAAGACATTTTTAGGTATTGTCCTTGCATATTTCTAGTAAGTAATATACGCGACCTACAACGTTTATCGTGACACATTGAGTAAAATAATGCAACTGAACACTTCAAGTTGGTTCGGCTTTAAAATTTTAAGAATAAATGCTAAAATTACGTTAGCTCCCTATTGGTAATCGCTGTGCTTGTAAATTGGATTATGCGTGTTACATGATAACTAGCACTATTTCGTGAAGAGGTGCAATCATTTCCTTCTTTCTTTATTTCCGCTTCTAGTGGTGTGTGTATTTCTGCCTCTAGTGGTGTGTATAATGATAGAGGGAGCAGCTATCAGTTGGAAGGGACAGGCTATAAACTACTTTTCGGGCAGCAATATCAAGATCTTACTTGGGTTTTTTGAACACTTAAGGCGAATGCGGGGATGTTGTTTCTCTATAAATCTTTATTGGAATCACCCACTCTTTTTCGTGCAAGAACTTCAGTTTTCCGTCATTAATGAACTCGCTGTGGTCGAGAAGCTTTCTGAACGTTAAACTGCATATTTGAAAGAATTCTCAATATATAATTTGCAGTGACTGACTTATCCATCTGCTTTACGCGTATAGCACTACAAGCTGTGAAATGTCCAGGCCAATCCCTTAGTACTGCTTGTACTATACACCAGATGAGCGGGGATGTTGACAAATAATGTGTGCTTTCTATGCAGGTAACTACATAGCAGTTTGTTTCAGGTGAAGTATTAGCAGAATTCATTCATAGAAACGTGGAGCATGTGTAGAAGACAGTCACACTGTCCAACAGCTAAGAGCAAAATGAGCTTTCATGCAACGCTTCAGACATATCACTAAATTTAAATAATATCTGGTAAAGATAATTACACAAGGACTCTGTACACAATACAACATTTAGTGCATAGTGTTGTTTTCTCGTGTAATTGAACACGTAATAAATACGGCAAAGAAAAAGGCTGTTATTCACTGTTGAAATTCCTTGTTTATGATGTCTGCTACTGTACTGTAGGGTCTACTGGAAGACAAATCTCTTTTTCTTGTTGTCTCGACAATGTATTGCTAACACAATTGAGAGTGTAAGTTGAAGCATGTAGAGGAGACAACGTTTACACTCAAGGCAGCACTACGTTCGAGGTCGGCAGCTACTGGTCGCTAAAAATGCTGCGCCAGATACTTACTGAAGATTCCCTACAATTTCTTACGCTGCAATTCATGCCGTCGAAAAATGAATTTCACAGAAATGATTAAAGTGGCCGTAGGATGAGTGTACCAGATATCGTTCACGTTTCCTCTAAAGGGAACATGCACAACTTTGTTATCGTGTGGCGAAACTTTGAACTTTAGGGAACAATGAAACACAGTCCCTTTTAAATGTGACAATCAAGACACTGATGAAGTTGATTGTTTTCTAACCTTCTTCACAATTTTTTTGCCTCAATTGTGTGGAGAATAACCAGATAAGTACGACGCAACTGACTTTGTTAATACCATTTGAAAGGGCTTTAAACAGATAATCTGATCGTTTGATACATTCCAAAAGAAACTTTTTGTAACTTCAGTTTCTTTTTTGTCCGTACTAACGGAGTTACAGTGTGTGCGTGTATTCGTGATCACGTGTCCACTTACCTTTCAATTTTTAATCGTTTTTATCTGAATTTCATCAGTGTAATAAAATTCATTGATTCTATGACTAAGAGAGGCTTTCGAGATACCGAGAAAAGGGCACTGACCGATCTAAAGATATTACATTTTCCTCTACAAACGTCTTGCAAGTTGTTTGCTCCATTGGAAATTTAAAATCAATTAACTGAAGGTGTTAACTGTAACTTACTATACTCAATACCGAATGATTTCCCACGAAAAAGTAACAGATACTGACGACTAAAATACTCCAGTTTAATTCTGTATTGGCCGCGCGGGATTGTCCGAGCGGTCGTGGCCGCTGCAGTCATGAACTATGCGGCTGGTCCTGGCGGAGGTTCGAGTTCTCCCTCGGGCATGGGTGTGTGTGTTTGTCCTTAGGATATTTCAGGTTAAGTAGTGTGTAAGCTTAAGTCCCATAAGATTTCACACACATTATATTATTATTATTACGCAAAAGCTCTCAGGTTTCCGGTTGGGTGACCGTGACGAGATGCAGCAGCGGTTCGACGCGAGTCACGCTCATCATTTTTGCCAGAAGACTTTCTAAGTATATGGTTCAAATGGCTCTGAGCACTATGGGACTCAACATCTGTGGTCATCAGTCCCCTAAAACTTAGAACTACTTAAATCTAACTAACCTAAGGACATCAAACACACCCATGCCCGTACCAGGATTCGAGCCTGCGATCGTAGCGGTCTAGCGGTTCCAGACTGAAGCGCCTAGAACCGCTCGGCCACACCGTCCGGGTGAGCTTCTCATCCATTCAAAATCTGTTGCAGGATGAACAGTAGCCGGCCGCTGTGACCGAGCGGTTCTAGGCGCTTTAATCCGGAACCGCGCGACTGCTACAGTCGCCGGTTCGAATCCTGCCTCCGGTGTGGATGCGTGAGATTTTAGTTAGGTTTACGTAGTTCTTCATTCTAGGGGAATGATGACGTCAGATGTTAAGTCCCATAGTGCTCAGAGCCAGTTTTGATGAACACTAAATAAAACTGCCACACCATAAAGACGGCACCTAACAAACTTTAAATTGCCGAGCACACTGCCCTCGCATTGTAAGGACGACGGTTCAAACTCGCGTCCGGCCTCCTCATTTAGGTCTTCTGTGACTTCCCTAAATCACTTCAGGCAAATGCCGGGACGGTTCCCTTGAAAGGGCACGGCCGATTTTATCCTCCATCCTTTCCTAATCCGATGGGACCGATGACTCGCTGTTTGATGCCCTCCCTCAAATCAACGAATCAAGCAAGAAATTGAAACGCTTGTATGTGCAAGCGATTAGCGTTTTCGTGCAACCGCACAAAGCATGTAACAGTAATGACATTAGAAATCTACATCTACATCTACATGATTACTCTGCAGTTCACATTGAAGTGCTTGACAGAGGGTTCATCGAACCACAATCATACTATCTCTCTACCATTCCACTCCCGAACAGCGCGCGGGAAAAACGAACACCTAAACCTTTCTGTTCGAGCTCTGATTTCTCTTATTTTATTTTGATGATCATTCCTACCTATGTAGGTTGGGCACAACAAAATATTTTCGCATTCGGAAGAGAAAGTTGGTGACTCAAATTACGTAAATATATCTCGCCGTGACGAAAAACGTCTTTGCTTTAATGACTTTCATCCCAACTCGCGTATCATATCTGCCACACTCTCTCCCCTATTACGCGATAATACAAAACGAGCTGCCCTTTTTTGCACCCTTTCGATGTCCTCCGTCAATCCCACCTGGTAAGGATCCCACACCGCCTAGCAAGATTCTAACAGAGGACGAACGAGTGTAGTGTAAGCTGTCTCTTTAGTGGACCTGCTGCATCTTCTAAGTGTCCTGCCAATGAAACGCAACCTTTGGCTCGCCTTCCCCACAATATTATCTATGTGGTCTTTCCAACTGAAGTTGTTCGTAATTTTAACACCCAGGTACTTAGTTCAATTGACAGCCTTGAGAATTGTACTATTTATCGAGTAATCGAATTCCAACGGATTTCTTTTGGAACTCATGTGGATCACCTCACAGTTTTCGTTATTTAGCGTCAACTGCCACCTGCCACACCATACAGCAATATTTTCTAAATCGCTTTGCAACTGATGCAATAACGCAATCTACATTCTGTATGTAAGGAATTATTGTGCAGCAGGTTTGAAATTCATTTCAGCGGTTGCGATTATTGGCTGTATGTGAGAAGATTGTGTTATTTCTCATGGAAGAAAGACGTGTCCGAATTCGACAGTGGTATCATCACGGCCCGTCAAGACTGCAGTTAATGGTCATTCGTTGCTCGCATTCGTCGTGGTCCTACGACCGTCACGCATATGTGGAATCGACGGGATCGGGAGGGCCACTCTCAACGCCATGCAGGATCTCCACAGCCCCATGCGGCTAGCGCCGGAGAGGACAGACGTATTATTAGCCAGGCCACGCAGCCGCGGCATCTACGTTGAATCGAGGAATGAGTAAATTGGTTGTTGTATGATGGGTACACATTCAGACCGCGCGACGGCGTCTGGCGCACCATGGATTGTCAGCATGAGTACTGTGTGCTCCAGTTTTATACACCTTTTGCACAGTCATATCTTGTTTGAGGTTTAATGGTGTACAACTCAGCCTGCACACCTATACAAAAGTCGCTTGAATGACATACTATTTGTCGTCCACCCATGGTGCGCCTTTTCATTAATCGTCTGTGAGCAACGACCTGTGTTATTAATGGATAGAATGACTACCAGTCAGCTCTGCAGGCCGCTGTCTCCTCGATTCCGAAGTGACGAGAGTCTTCTAGACTGACGCACAGTTACGCATGTGTGAGGCGGCGACTTGGCCAGGCCGCACGCGGTCAGCATTGTCTTCGCGAAGCGCGCCACAGCCAGCTGTGTCGTAAACACGTTACGAAACTTGGCCGGGGATAGACCAGGCACACCTAAGGGGAGCCTCTCCCCTGTCATCGCTCAAGCATTTCTCAAGTATTGTCGAGACACTGTCACCGGCGATGAGAAATTATAAGAAATGCACAACCATTTTCTGCTCCATAATATGTCAGTGTGGTTGCTGAAGACCATCTACTTCTCAGAAATGCTGTCTGAAAATCCTTGAAGCAGTTCTTACAACAATGCAGCTACTTCAGATTTCGAAAATTAACGGAAAATATGTGTTAAGGAATGAATAACTGCACAGGAATTTTCATACTGATAACGGAATTTGTGCGAACGTACGTTCTCGTAAACATTAAGTGGATAAAGGCTGAAAACTTAAAGAGCTGCATTTTAACAATCAGCTGTACAAAAAAACCTCTATTCTCCATCTGCTTCAGTCTTATCATCACACGAATTAAGGGAAAAACCATTTATTACATGTTATGACCTTAAAAAGCATTGAATTGGTATTACATGACCAAATGTAAAGGAATTATCATGAAGAACGATTCAAAGTGACAAGAGAAAAACACACATCACGTGTTCAGTTAGGACTCGAAATAATGCCGTCTATTCCTAGAAGTTATTATCGAACATGTGATCTTGTCAACTGAGATCGTTGTTCATGATAATTCCTTTACGTTTGATGGTGTTTTATTGTAAGACTAACTTTAAGCTGTTTATTGTTGTTGTTGTGGTCTTCAGTCCTGAGACTGGTTTGATGCAACTCTCCATACTACTCTATCCTGTGCAAGCTTCTTCATCTCCCATTCGGGAGGACGACGGTTCAATCCCGCGTCCGACCATCCTGATTTAGGTTTTCGGTGAATTCACTAAATCGCTCCAGGCAAATGCCGGGATGGTTCCTTTCAAAGGGCACGGCCGACTTCCTTCCCTAATCCGATGAGACCGATGACCTCGCTGTCTGGTCTCCTTCCCCAAAACAACCCAACCCTCTTCATCTCCCAGTACCTACTGCAACCTACATCCTTCTGAATCTGCTTAGTGGAGTCATCTCTTGGTCTCCCTCTATGATTTTTACTCTCCACGCTGCCCTCCAATACTAAATTTGTGATCCCTTGATGCCTCAGAACATGTCCTACCAACCGATCCCTTATTCTCGTCAAGTTGTGCCACAAACTTTTCTCTCCAATCTTATTCAATACTTCCTCATTAGTTATGTGGGCTATCCATCTAATCTTCAGCATTCTTCTGTAGCACCACATTTCAAAAGCTTCTATTCTCTTCTTGTCCAAACTATTTATCGTCCATGTTTCACTTAAAGTCGTGATATTTGATGAACTGCTTTTCCATCTGATATTTTTGTCTTTTCTTCCTCTGATAGAGGTAGAGTATAAAGGTTTATTTGTACATCCGATGGTTAAAAACGCAGTTCTTTAAGTATCTGACGGTTGTAGGAAGCCCCTTTGCTAAAATATCAAAGGCTGAAAAATTTACAAAGAATTTTTAAAAAATGTATGTAGAATAATTCTCGCAACACTGGGCTTTTGCCGTTAGGTAGACTACTGTTGCCATTACACAGGGTGCTTGAGACTTGCTGTACGGGCACTTTCTCTCGGAATCGACGCGTCTGATCTTTTTCGGGTGAAATGCGTTTTAGGGAAACCGCTGAGGTCCAAAAGAATGTTGAAACCTGCACTGCATGGAAGCTCATGGAAACGGAGAAAACGAGCATCTTCAGCGTTCGAAACGCGATCATGATAAAGAAGTTGGTAGCTTTGAAAAGAACAGTGGCATTTTTTATTTTGCGCAGTTCGAGTGATATCAAGAAAACCTCTTCCTGGAGCTGACGATATGTCCAAAAGGTAAGCAAAGAAAGAGAAAGTCTATACAATTATGTATGTGGTTGTTGACGTTACGGCAACGGCCTTGCCGCAGTGGATACACCGGTTCCCGTCAGATCACCGAAGTTAAGCGCTGTCGGGTGTGGCCGGCATTTGGATGGGTGACCATCCGGGCTGCCATATGCTGTTGCCATTTTTCGGGATGCACTCAGCCTCGTGATGCCAACTGAGGAGCTACTCGACCGAATGGTAGCGGCTCTGGTCAAAGAAAACCGTCATAACGACCGGGAGAGCGGTGCGCTGACCACACGCCCCTCCTATCCGCGTCCTCAGCTGAGGATGACACGGCGGTCGAATGGTCCCGATGGGCCGCTTGTGACCTGCAGAGGGAGTGCTTTGTTGATGTTGCTGTGAGGGAAAAACTTTTTCTTACATTTTGAGCTTTGAATAAACTTTATCTGCAATTTTAACACATAATATTGTAAAGTATTATTATTTTGTGAAGTTTTACGGTAACAGCCCTTCAGAATGATTTCCCCCTTGTTCTGAACTCAGCGACTCCTGCTTGTGTACGCTCTGAGTTCCCTGAAGGATTGCTGCATCTGGGAGCGACCGGCCAGCGTGCTTCGCAAACTCTTTCGTATAGTCCCGTGTTGTAGGACGCTGCTGGTACACAGTATCTTCAATAGGTCTCCAAACGAAATGACCGAGGGCTGCTAAATGTAGCGACCGAGATGATTAGGTCACGGGCCCTTTCCTACCAATCCACAGACCAGCAAAATTTGATTTAAAGCACGCCTGGATACCGAGGTAAGATGTGCTGGACTCATCTCGCTGCAGGCGCATTTGTAACCATGTAGCTAGTGTAAAATTGTCCGGCAACTCTGACAGTGAATGTTGGAGAGACTGGAAACCTCTTATCACTTAACTGTTCACAAAAAATAATGACCTAGCGAGGTGAAGCAGTCGTTAGCGCACTGGACTCGCATTCGGCAGGACGACGGTTGAAACCCGCATCGTGAATTAGGTTTTCTGTAACTTCCCTAAATCACTTCAGGCAAATGCCGGGATGGTTCCTTTGAAATGGCACTGACGACTTCCTTCCCCATCCTTCCCTAATCGGATGGGACTCGTCCCCCCGAATTAACCAACCGACCCACCAAACAATAATGTCCGATTACTTTGTCATTAATTAGTTCTCATTAGATATTCATGCTCTGCATATACTCGTTATCCTGATGACGTAAGTCAGGATGGGTTTCTTCTCACCTGTAATCAGCATTGTGGACATTTGTCTCGCCATTTTATTTGGTAGTGTCTTCATCATCCCACAGCATACAGTCATACAAATACAGACCTTGATTAACGAACTAGAAGGAACACTCATGTGGAATATGAACAGCTTCTTTCTGTTAGCGTTCCTAACCCCGTCTAGAAGGGGCTCCAGTGTACTCGAGCTTTGTCAGTTTTAGATTTATTTGTCTTTGCCGCCATTTTCCGAAGAAAGGGAAGTCGCGTGCGTCACTATCTGTGATTAGTGTGAACTTTGTTCTGTGTGTCATCGTATTTTAACTGTTTGTCCATCGTGTTTTCTGAAGCTGTAAGCTAAGACGAGCCCAACATTTTACCACACTCACTCGGGCCGATAAGCTTGCTCCGAGCTAGTAAATTTGATGCGTATTGGCTTATTACTGTTAGCAGATCACCATTAGACCTGTGAGTATTTAGAATGTCCTTGATGGGAAGCATTAATTATTAAGCCGTGCAATCAACAAACAGGAAAATGATTCCTGAATGGAATAAAGTTAGTGTCAGCACTAAGGAATGAGTGGTGACCTGGCGTGAAATGACGCAGCTGTAAACAGGTCATTATTAACTGACTATAAATGCCTCTGTTGCTTCGCGAGCACTATCTTTAATAACGTAAGTTCACAACAGCAACATAGCAAAACTTTTCGTTCTTAATTCCCAGTGCCTTCAAAATATCGTTACTTAAATTATGTCTTTGATATTACTACGAATTAACAACATAATAGCCACTGTCCGCCCGCATCTCGTGGTCGTGCGGTAGCGTTCTCGCTTCCCGCGCTCGGGTTCCCGGGTTTGATTCCCGGCGGGATCAGGGATTTTCTCTGCCTCGTGATGGCTGGGTGTTGTGTGTTGTCCTTAGGTTAGTTAGGTTTAAGTAATTCTAAGTTCTAGGGGACTGATGGCCATAGATGTTAAGTCCCATAGTGCTCAGAGCCATTTGAACCATTTAACCAGTGTCCCCAGCATAATCGTTATATCATCGCATTGGTATGCGACAACTACATACTTTCTGACATTGAAATAGCCCTCAGCAGCACAAATGCAATTTTAGTTGAAAGTGTTACTGGAGGACTGCTGTTCGGAGGTAAATCGAAAACTGACTTAAAACTACGTAAAACATTTTAGTAACATTTGTGAATAGGAGTTTGTTTGTACTGATACACAGGAGAAAGAAATTTCGGCTGACAGTCTACGATGTGATTGCAGAGATGTGCGTTGTGCTGTTTCCTACCTGAGATGAGAGCTGCAAAATCTCCTTGTCTCGTTAATCGCTGGTCTATCAGAATACACCATAAGTAAAGCTTCACTGGCTCAAAAGCGCAGCGTCAGATGGCCAGTCGAGTTAATTTGGTATTAAGAAAACACAATTCCAGAAGCAGCAGTGGACGGCAGGCCGAGTACCAGCCCTCACGTGCAGTACGGCCGTTTATTTTCCACGCCACCATAACTAGACCCACACAGATTCCGACACAGTTTGAAGCATATTAAACCGAACCACAGACAGTTCGCTGCCCCTAATGACGACACTCCGTCTAACTCGAGGTATTCGGCTTTAGTTATAGTTGCGACGCAACGTTAACTCACCATCGCTCTTCAATTGTCTCTCGCTTCGTAACGTCATTGACAGATATTAATTTTCCTAACGGTCCGAAACTTCTAAAATTACAACTAAATTACACACATACATGGAAATAATATTACACAGTAAACAACAGTACAGATTTGGCGTAACACATTACATTACATCTGTACACACAAAGTCATTCAGGACAAGATAAGCAACTTTAACAGGAAAAGAAAAAAAATGAGAAATAGATAGATACTGACTTCATTAAGATTTTCACAGATCTATAACGATTAGTAATAGTAGATGTACATATCATAACAAAGGTCTGATGAGCCCGTTATACAGACTGTGGTATAGAAATTTCCAAACTTCTGATCATCGTCGAAGATGATGCTAATCGTCTTATAGAAATATGTAGATCGATATTTATTGCAGTAAGAATATCTGCGACTGCTACGGTCGCAGGTTCGAATCCTGCCTCGGGCATGGATGTGTGTGATGTCCTTTGGTTGGTTAGGTTTAAGTAGTTCTAAGTTCTAGGGGACTAATGACCACAGCAGTTGAGTCCCATAGTGCTCAGAGCCATTTGAACCATTTTAAGAATATCTGCACTTCTGTCTTCTCTGACACGCCTCCTCACTTTTTTGCTAGGATTGTGGGTCGGTTCGCCTGGCCGCTTTTGCTAATTTGTCCTTCCTGCGCCAGGAAGAAATATATTGACCGACATGAAATATACTGATATTTCTCTGCACATTCGTGATCTGCTTGCAGGAGATTCTCTGGTGGCATTCTTTGAGAGCGGGAAGCATATACGAGTAGAATGTCTCTTCCTTAGACTCTTCCGTTACTGAACAAATAATGTACGCAAATTAAGATCACCACGGAAACCTTTAAAATTCTTGGGGCTAAAGAACCTCTCGTTAGACGTAAGTTGACGACAGTGATTTTCATTATCTAGAGTCAGCAGCTGAATAGTGTGACGTGGCGGCAGGAAGAGCTTTTTGACGATATCTAAATGATGCTAAATACACAAAGTTGTGTCGGAGTCGCCAGAAGAACATCTGTGAATGCACAATGAAAGGCAGCATTACTCTGTAGCGACGAGCGCACAGGCAATCAGCTTTACTCTTTGATTTTTATTAGTATTCGTTGTAATGAATTAGGATTTTCAGTTGAATGGTGTTCGAGCTTTAGAAAATAAAAAAGTTATTGCTTGACTACTACGTTGCATATCTTCAGCAGCTGGAGATAAGCTGTAGTTGCCCAAAGTGGTCGCTACACTCTGGAACCGTGCGACCACTACGGTCGCAAGTTCGAATCCTGCCTCGGGCATGGATGTGTGTAATGTCCTTAGGTTTGTTAGGTTTAAGTAGTTCTAAGTTCTAGGGGATTGATGACCTCAGAAGTTAAGTCCCATAGTGCTCAGAGCCATTTGAACCACTGCCAATACTGACCTCAAAATCCTTCTAGGCGCTCACTACGCCTTATAGGATTATGAGTCCAAACCACAGCGAGACATGAGTTTGGCGTAATTTCATTAACATCCATCCGTTCTTTGTAGTACTACAGTTCCGTATACTTCAAGCTCTGCAAATTCTCCGGCCTTCGATACTCCTACTATGCAGTTTACAAAAAATTGTGCTGCACACATGCTCAAGATTTGCCGTCTTGAGAAACACTGATGGTACATCGTTACGATTGTGGGCCAACTGCGAAATACTTATCTGTACCTTTTCTGCAGTTATTTACAACAAACAGACGTAAAAATTGCTTTCTTTCTCAAACTGACGAAACAATCACTCGGAGTATGTGCGTGCCAAGGAAGGGTACACAGATAACAAGACGTCATTGTGATCCTCAGCGTTTCGATTTTACCGACGGGTCCGAATGTTTATATCTCTTCGGTGACTGTATTGACCAATTTCTGCGTGATGCATACTCGAATATTGGAGATGACAGTGACTGAATTTCGAGAAATTTCCATGTCTCCTGCTCTATGTGTTCATGTGTGCGACTTTTCTCTTCAAAGACAGCAACTGCCGAAGAGACAGTTCGGCGCTAACATTTACGATCTTCCGCAAGTTCCTCCTAGACCTCTGGGATGGATGAGGTGGATCTCCTATGTGATGCGTCTTAGCTGATCTTTGTAAGGCATCGTCGGGGCTTTACGAGCCCTCCAGCCAGAGTGCAGTCGACTGTGAATAACTTCCATGAGACGATGGACGGCTGGAGCGACAGCTGACACCAGTTCATAGCGTGACGAGGGCGGAAGTCAGACAGCGTTATCAACACTGGCAAGATAGAAGTCCCGGGAATTTCAAGACATTTTTTGTGTACTTTTGCATTTGATATTGTAATTTTGCATTTGTTTTATTAATTCTGGAGTTACATTAATATGCTATACTAATGGGCAATTGCAGATGCGTTGGCCTCGTCTGCTCCCGTCCCTATTTCAATCGCTGGAAAGATCTGACGGTACATTCAGCCATAGGGCTATTGTTGTTACGTAAAATGTCAAACTGTTCTGTGGAATGCTTCAACGGATATTTTACAGGATATCGAAACCTCATCAAAAACAATGAAAGTGCAGTCCTTCATCATTGCCAGTATTACTATACTTCGAAATAGGTGTTGTACGTGTTATAGGCATACATTTTCAGGAAATGTTTATATGTAGAATGAGCAGTTCGGAAAGAACCTTTGATGCTAGCATAAGCTTGACACGTTAGTCGGGCAGCCAAATGACTGTCACCGCTAGATGGGAAAGGCATCGTTTTCTCATTGGCAGGAGAATTCACTTCATCGTAGGTCAGATAGTTAGTGTGCAATATTTGTAAATTGCATACGTCGATCTTCCTCTAGAATCACTCTAGCTATTACTGAAAACGAGATAAGAATCCCTACAGTATTTTCTTAGATTTTTGATAGTTTGAGTTCAGTATAAGTTTGTAATAAAAAATTATGTGATAGAAATTAAAAATTTTCTAATTTTTTCCTTTACTTGTGTTGCGTACTTTGCTTCTTGTCCAATTTCATCAGTCTAGGTTTTGATGAATGAGTTTGCGAGTGTCAAAAATGACCGTATCTTCTGATTGCACAGACCTAGAAGTATAAATTTCTTAGACCGATAAAGTACTGTAGACCTACGTATATGACGGAATTTCTATTTCATATCTCCCGCCGTTTCTGAGACAAAGGGGTCGTAACAGTTGGACAGACGAACAGACAGCCAGACGGAAAACAAAGTGATACTATATAGATTCTGCTTTTACCCTAAAAAAGACAAAAGGTAAATTTTATTGAGCTGAGAATGGACCTATAGATTAGTCAACATTCTAAATTTTGTGCTGCAGGCAGCATCCACCTTTCGAAAGCGGAGATGTTGGAACTGAGGCATTTCAGCACACGTCGCAGACCAACCGCACACATGAAGCTGCCACTATCAACTCCTTACATTTCTTATTGCCTAATTGCTCTCATCTAATAGTGCAGGAAATGGATATAGAAAGCAAAACTATAGCAACATGGTCGTGAGTAGAAGTAAACTGTTTGTTTTTTTCGCTGAAATGACACATCTTAACCGCTTAAGGCTCCGTGATAGAGAGGCTTATGAATTCGGTTCCTGTCTCCCAATGGTTGTACTTTTTCAATTGGGACGGCATAGCAAGTTCGATTAGCAGTGGGGGACTTCCATTGGTCACATTATTTCTCTTCCTCTTACAACCATGCAGAGGCATTCCTGTTAACAAAATGTTAGCACACGCAGGAGAGAAAAAAGCATGTTGGCACGAGAATATATGAACTACATCCTTTTGCCGACGAAATATGTTGCAGCGGTCGGTATAATGAGTACTGAAGGCGCGTACCAGAGGTTACAGCTGTACGTGCAACAGACTCTTGTACGGCGGTCGTTGCTCTTTGTGAGCATTAACAGGGAGACGGCTGCGTTTGGTTCATTGGGAGGATACGGACAAAATGCAGTCAGTCTGTGAAGGAGACAGTTTACATGGAGACTTCTCCAAGCCATTTAAAAAAAATGCTCAAGTGTGTGGAACACAAACCAAACAGGATTATCAGCAGGAACTGATCGTGTTCAAAGGAGTGCAGCGGAGGAAGCCAACGGGGTACCACCTCCAGTAGGGTCATGCCTAATTAAACAGTGTTGTTCGAAGCAACGTTCGGGTTCAAGGGAGCTTTATCTTTAAACAAGACACTGCACCGAGGGATCTGGACTCGGTATTCGGGAATAGTCGAAACCATGTTTTGGTTCAAACTATTTTAATTTGGATTCTCTTGATATTCCTTAGACCACTGCGCGCGAATGCTAGTGAAAAAATAGCTGCATAAGCAACTTTTCACGAGGTTTACTTACCGTCTGTTGTCAGTACCATGTATCACTGTTGATAAAGTTGCTCACCCACAAATTTCTTCATAAAACCCCACATGGGGTAAAAAATGTTTTAAGATCCCACATATGTCCCACAATCATAATGCTGATGAGGAGCTGGAGAAAAGTTGCTGCACTGCGAGTAGACTTCACTCGTACATCGTGCAATAAATGTTTCCCACTATTAGCAACACTGATCTATAACTAAACGTGTAATTAGGTAGTTTTGTTTCTCAACTTCTGTCCAAAATCCTCCTATTAAAATCTTCTCTTGTAAACGCGAATTTCAAACTCAGGTGGTCTCTCCTCTGCTACTCCTACTTAAAAAAAATGCTGCGAAGAAGGATTCCGTGAGATTTATGGTAACTCAAAGACACGTACCATTTCTAAGGTCGCAGAAGATAAAGATTTTACCCTAGTGGCTCTCTGCTGCGTCTCACTCTCCCGTAAATAAGTCTCGACCGCTTCTTTGGATCATCTATCTTGAGCTGAGTTGGTCCTCCAATTCGAATAACGTCAACACAAGCAAGTTGTAATACTCTCACTATCCTCCCTTCATCCACTTTGCCCTTTCTCCCAACGTTGTTAGCTGTGTCTAGTCACACTCCTCCGCACGGGTTTGAAGGGGAGGAGATAGGTATTAGTTTAAGGTCTGATTTGGACTATGATAGTGTGACCGAATAGCTTAATGAGTCTCAAGGACCAGAAAAGCCTTAGTTTCAGGAATGACTGTAAGGACCGCACAGTCGGACGACATGCTGGACTGAAAAAAGTGATAAAAAACATTGCTGAGCGCTGTCCACAGGATTCATATGTGGGCCAATATTCTGGGCCCTCACAACTCACCTGCTTCTGGGATTCTTGGATTGGAACGTCAGAGTTGTGGCTTACTATAATGACATCTTTGTAGTGATCTCTACGAAATGAAGACAGAAGCTAAAAGAAAATGCATTCCATGTCCTGAAAACTATATACAGCAGTGGTGCAGGAACAATAAAACACGAATAACTACTAATAAAACTACATATATGTTGCTTAAAGGCAAACTCTCTAAACCGAAACTAGAAAGCAGCCCAATTATGCTTAGCACTGTACGAAGGTCATTGAGAGTTTTCTCGGCTATGGAAAAATTTTTTCACGCTATCTGTACACAGTGTAAAGGCGACCAATATCGTGGACAAAGCTGGCAATACCGGAAACGCCGGCTACAGCTTTAGCTAGGAGGCTGTGAAATATATTACAGTGCCATCGTGACTTTTTAACAAGTACCTGGGCTCACTGCCTCCGTCTGGTACGACCCAGGGACACGCTAACCCATATACAGGGAGGGCTTTTTCAAGGATGACGGGAACATTCAGTACTACGGCAGCCGAAGTGGTTCTTGGCATTCCGAGAATATATCCCACTGAGATCGCAGTTTGAGATCTTGTCGCAAAGTATTGTTTGCAACGAGATAATTTAAATTACAAGAGAGGTTCCTCAGCGAATAATAAGTCAGATGTGGACACTTGGTGAACAGCAGCGGTTTCTGGATGGTGGAAATTCCGGACACCGAGTCTGCATTCTACTACTTCTGTACTAGTCATCCCCAGTAGGGTACACTCCGTCCCCAAAACTTACGGAGAACAGGAAAGAGACCATCAACATTTTATACGAGGGTAAGTCAATTATTATACGCAATTTAGTTATATTTTTGTTTATTTTGGTAGTATTGTCGTTTTACGTTGATGACGCGTGCTTTGTTTATTTGTAGTTATATCTTTGCAATTTTCAAGCTCCTAGATTAATTCCGTTATCGCTGCCGTGCTGTTAATCATGGCTGCTCCGCTTTTTGCACCAAAGAACAGCAACGTTCAGTGATCAGTTTTTTGTGGTTGGAAGACGTATCAGGGGCCGAAATTCATCGAAGACTTTCGGTACAGTGCTGGAACAGTGTTTTCCCACAACTGAATGTCTACGAATGGATTGAAAAATCCTGAAATGAAGAA